>NW_017145399.1:61680-77394 GCF_001652005.2 Ceratina calcarata
AAATCCATGAGGAAAAGATTATTAAGATATTGTTGGACAAAATACAAATGATTAGACTTTATTAAATTACATACATCTCGCTTACAATGATTTACATCCACACACTTCCTAAAATTATAATGAGTAATAGTACATCCACTGCCAGTAAAAAAATATACTATCGTTATATGTACATTATTGAATTTCAACAAGACATCAAATTGCATTAACTATTCTTAAAAGTATGGCAAATTTCCGTTATAAGAAAATCGCTTTTGTCTCAATAGCTCTTCGAACATATGTACACATTTATAATTGTGATCAATATGTACAAGAAAACTCTGGATTTGATATATATTTTTTGTCTAGAAAAACTTAAATTCTTTCTAACAGTATTAACGTGCGAGTTATATTAATTGTCATTTACGAAAGAATTTTGACGAGTTCGATTGTACCAAAGTTTGGGATATATTTATATCACAGGTGTCTTCTTGTATAATGAGAAGGTGTATGACACTATGACACTGGGCCTAAAAATCTATCCTTTTGCTACACTAGTATTAAATACATACTTTATGCAAATACTGTGTGCAATATCAAATTTATTGTATGTAAAATAACGAGGTGTTATTTCCTCTGTAAATTACCTACATGTTCAAATTTTTATGCAATTGTCAATACATAATGTTAAACCTAAAATTTTATTTCATTTACGTATGATTACTTAAAATAATCTCCGACTATTCGTGCTATCCTTAGAAGCATACAGTTTATCAGTCTATAAAATGCAACAACAACGCGTAACAATGCGCCACATGATTTATACGACTTATTAAAGTATGCACGCTACGCAATGCTTTATTTATTAATGTATATGTACGTGTCCCAATTGATTCTACGGTGAAATATTGTAAGATAAACATGACGCACAATTACAAAAATAATAAGTAAAAATAAAAGATTTATATCAATCTTAGCATTTATAAAAAAAATGGTTTTGAGGATACTGTTTTCTTTGATCAGAATTTTTACGAAATATAAAGTGTGGCGCTAAAATAAATTTCTCAACAAAAAAGAAATTAAAATAAATTACAAATACTGAGGTTGTAGAATAATATAAGAGAGTACAAACGTAGTATAAATAATTAAAAAAAGACAAAAAAATCGTGGTATTCGTGAGTTCTTTAATGTAGTCTATGGATGGCTTCGTTAGGTTCAAATTAAGTTTCACAGGTAATTGACTTTCTTATGACTTTAGGATAATCAATAATTTGGAAATTTGATTGTTATAATTGCGTTATTACACGAGGTACATCATCGTGTTATCGATTTATATTTATAAATTAACGCTTGGCGGCCATCTTTCTTATTATAAATTCCATTACAAGCTATCTATCAATAATTAAACATCCTATGTATTATCAACCGTAGAAATAGTTACCTATCTGTTTCTCGTTTATACTAATTTATATATCTAAAGTATCTTTTAATGGCAGCTTTGCTACTTCAAAGAATATCCTAAAATGAGGAATTGTTTTATGACTTAGAACTTAGGGAAAAATATAGAAATTTGTATGGCTTACTTGTGACTGTATTTGTTGCGGACAGTAGTTAAAGCTTCTTTGTGTTTCCGATGTAGTCCTTGATTCAAAACGTGTACAATGTTCCGTATGTCGTCAACTTTATAACCACTATAATATTCTAAGGTCGAGGTCCATCCTCCTAAATCTTTCATCTGTAATGCAAGTAGTAGTGCAGCCGCGGCCATTTTACTGTCGCTAAACATTATTGTCGAATAATCCATCAATGAATATTCCAAAATATATCGAGCTAATGTTAACGTTGGCATTGACACTTTAGCGCACTATTTAAAAATAATGTTTATTAAAATTTGAAATGTCATTATAAAAGTTCATCGTGAAAAGATAAAAGAACTCACCCTTGCATATCGTCTAAGAAACCTGTACGAAAGAGGTATACCAAGATCAAAATCAATCACTTTTAACACACTAATTTCCATTCTAATCAATTCTCTTTGAGAATAAGCACCGTCACATATATACAAAAAATCGTCGATCATAGGTGGTATCCTTTCCTATAAAGATTATAACAGAAGATTGAACAACGAACAAGTTGGAAGAGAAAGTTTAGCAACGAACAACTTCTATTTATTAATGATACTAACGTCGTATTTACTAGCTATGAAAAGACTTGCAGCACCTAATAACTGTAATGTTTCTTTTCCAACAGTTATTTTGGTCAGGTACAGGTCAACTAATTTCACAGCCAAATACAAAGTTTCATGATTGAGCTCAAAAGATTCTTGCACTTCAACCATCCAGTCAATTAATAATGCTCTCATCCACCGTGAAAGGCACACCTGCTTTTCCATATAATCTCCAATAGGAAACAAACTTTCTCTGTCCTTCAAATAATTAAAGATATCCATGGCATAATGAGAGACTTGAAATGGATCCAACCAATTTTCCACGTCAAAATCCCATTCAACTCCTCCTGGTAATACTCTTTCAGGGGGTGCATCTAACTTAGCTGTTTCGACTTTTGCTTCAGTCTTTACAGGCTCTTGAATTTCAATCACTGCACTTTTTATTTCTGACTTTTCAGCTTCTTCGGGCTATTTAAATATTTCAGAAATGTTACTAAATGCAAACTAATGCGTTTTAAGACAAAAAATTCTTTACCTGAACACTGCTTTTTCTACCCTTTCTCGACACATCTCCCACATCGTCCAATGCACTTACATACAGCGAACTGTCGTCTGATTTTTCTAAATCTAAACTACGTCTAACATTTACAATCTTCGTAGGTATTTCAATTTTATCATCGTCCTTTTTAACTGGTTTTACGCGAGGAACTGGCTTTGGTTTCTGAGGTACTACCTCCGGTTTGCTAATACCTTTGTCAAGCGTTCGTATGGAACTTGTCTGAGTGAATGGTTTTATTTGTGTAGTAGTGGTAGTGGTTGCTTTCTTTATTACTTTCTTTGGTTCGTGTGTTTGATGTGCACCCAACGTTTTCCCAATTGCCTGTTAATTTTAAAAATTTGTGAACGCATTTACTGTTAAAAGAAGGAACGTTGAAAGTAACTGAAACAACGTACATTAGTAATGTTTCCTAACGCAGATCTCTTGGCTGTTTTCTCTTTCTGTGGAGATGCATCTGCTTTCCTTTTAACCCGAGACTCTTTAGTAACAGGTGCTTTTTGTAAAACATTATTCATACCAGCATTTTGACTTCTTGTTGTTATTCTTTTTCTTCCATTTGTTACATTAGTATTACTTTGTTTAGTTTGCACATTTAAAACTTTTGGTGGTGCCATTCTCATAGATGCTTAAAATTAAATGTTTATTTTCTCCTATGAAGCAAGAAAATATTTTTATTAATCAGATATGACGCTTGCTGCTATTGACATTAATTTTATATTTTGAGCATACACACAAATCAGAACGGTTACAAACAAAAATGTCTTTTACAATATATTACATGTTCAAGTACAGAAATTTTTTTTTAAGAGTATTTGAAATGAGAAAATTTAATATTTTTCGTAATAATATATGTTCAGGACATCACGTACACTATCAACATGTCGAGTATACGTGGCCGAACGATCTCATGCATAGTGATATTTTAGACCCAAAAATATTCCAGGTTTCTTCGTTTATTTGCTTACCTATATGACTTTCTAACACTTTATTAATCACTAGATCGATTTATTGTAAAACTGAAGTCACTTTCTGTCATAAATCGAGAAATTGGTTCACATTCCTCTCATGAATCTTCTCTGAATCGATTCACGGAACGTTATATACACGGTGGGAAAAAAACGCGGGAACACACACCACAGACACACAATAAAATGAAATAGAAAAATACAAGTACGACCATGCTTCAAAATGAAATTCAATAAACTCTGTGAGCACGATTTTATAGCGGAAAAAACGAGGAAACGAAATAGATAGCAATAAATTTATCTCACGACTGCCGTAAAGGCAGGCCATGATGCAAACAATTCAAAACATTCATGATTTCTCTGGAAATTGTATATTTCGGTAAATAGTTAATTTTTTTCTTCAATAAATGAGTTATTCTGATTTACCTGTAGTTACGAATTATGATCTGGTGTGCTCTGGTTCGATGATATCTCTCATTTACGAACTTTTTATTCCACCAAGACGTCGTTATCCTACCCGATCGTCTCACCAGAGCAACTGAAGTTGAAGCTGTTCAAAATATCACAGTTACTGTTAGTTCTGGCTCTGATTGGTCTTGTTCGGTTCACGGAAGCCAATTGGAAACGCGGACATAACACCGAGCGCCTTCATCCGGCGATATATTTTAGTTGATCACTGTTCTGTTATTTCGCACATTATACATTNATGTATATTTAGGTGTTTGTGATAAAAAGAAGCTCTAGCATCCTCGGTATTCGAATAATTGAAAGTGTAACAATAGGAAGATTGTAAAATGGTTTATCTACTTTGTTGTGTTTGTTAACCTAGCTAAATATGATTTTTAGTTTGATATTGTGAGTTTGTTACATACCAAATATATATTATACGCGTATTAAGTATCCCGTTATCCTCACGTGTGCACCATCGTGTGTCGTAACCGATTTTAGTCTCATAAATCAATGATTTTATAAACGACCAAAAATGCAAAGTGAACGTTTCGTCGTTAAATATATAACAGTGAACAACTGCTTCGTCTATTTATCGGACACCTGGCTACGTAAATTGGAAACTAAGGTTGGTGGTTATTGCTTGTTTAATCACTTGTTTACATAGATATACTACATGCAAAACATATGACAATAGATAGAGTATCCAATACGCAAATTGAAACCGATTTGTAGTTAAGTTACTTTATTGACTCGCCAGATGTCGAGATTCATTTTTTCCCACTTTTGCCCATCGCGCCAAACTCGTCGGTCTGCCCACCGATGATTTACCGACTTCGTCGGTGCTATTACCACCGAAAAGAGCGATTACCGACTGCCTTTTCACCCTATTAGACCCCATTCGCTCACCCTCTCTTCCGCGCATCTAATCTTTCTTCGGTAGTATCGCGCAAAATTCATCTAACAAAAATTTAAATCTTGATTACCGAATTTTCAAAAATCAAAACTCAATTTTTTAATTTTTAGTAATTAAAAAACTATTTCATATTTAATCTTAGTCGATTAAGAAATTAAAGACATTTATTACTTGAAACACTTTTCATTTCAAACATTTAAAGCGATTTATGTAAAACTTTTAAGTAAAACAATTACAGGAAAATGTGATTGAAATAGCACACAGAGATAAGATTTATTATATGTCTTGCAACGTAAGACCGTATGAGAACAAAATGTTGTGCCTTAGCACAACGTTTGCAAGAAGTTTAAATATTGACGAAGGCGACGAAGTGTTTGTATCGTTGGTAAAAGATGTTCCAGTTTTGACAAAGATTTATGTTGCACCTTTAAGCGCGAATGACAGAGAAATTCTGGTACGTGTAACGAAAAGAGATTTGCATTTTAAATCTTCGATTGCCTACGATGAGATAGTAATTTTTATAGGAACTGCAAATAGAAAAAGTACAATCGACACTGCTTAGTCAAATTCGGGTAGTAGCCGTGACGCAGCCGATAGTCGCGTGGGTTTCCAAATTTTCTTCGGTAACGTTAATCGTAGGCAAGTATTATTTATTAGTTTCACAATCTTCAAGTCATAGATCGTGATTTAAGAAAAATTAGAAAATGCTGCTCAGTGAAAAACAGCAAGATTTCTCTTCCTTTCCACAGATTCGCTCGAACCTCCCGTCAAGTGTGGAAGGCTCGAGCAATTTTCAGAAATCCACGTTGCGGATACAATAGCAAAGACAAAGAATGATACTTCAATAAAGAAGAACCGCAGCGAGTCATCCAGTATCACAAACAATTTGCTGTCTATGTTCGGGAGGCTCTTACCAAGTCAGGAAAGTGATACAATTAGAACCCACGAACTTGTACAGAGCTTCCGTAACAGAAAAAAGCTTTTGGTGTATCGCGTTCATCCGATGCCGAGAGCGATCGTAGCCGGGGAAAACGCATACGACGAATACGCGCGTTGCCCTTACCACGTTTTCATCCCAACGAATCAAGTGCCAAAATTCACTAACGATTTCGCGGTTTATCGAATGAAAAAGATCTCCGAGGACAAGCAACACGTGAACGTAAATAGCACGAATTTTCTCATGAAGAACGAGTCGTCTGTTCCAAAGCTTTCCACGGAATTGTTAGTAAGGGTGTTCCTATTGGAACATTTGCTGGAAAAGGCCTCCGCGTTAGATAGGGAATATTTTAATATTAATTCCGATCACAGAAGCGTATACGTATCGGACAGTTTGAGGATTAGTTTGGGTTTAAAAGTAGGCGCGAAAGTGAGTCTGCAATTGGTGAACTCCTTTGAAAAAGTTGTTCCATCGTCCATCGAGTTATTCTCGTGGAGAGAATCGGTATCCGTAGAAAATTTCAAGAATTACGTTAAAGCGCATTCCGTTTACAAAGAATTATGGATTAATTCTCAGGCTGCCATCGTCATGGACGATGGAAGTCTTTGTGTAGTAAAAATTTCGCCAGAAAATTATACGTATACTATGATCGATGAGAAAGATTTAGACAAAGTGAGACTGCACGCGCGATCGGTCAAGGAGAAGAGCGATTTGCGAGTGACTGAACATTTAGATCAAGAATATTCTCGTTTAGAAAAAATATCCACGAGGTATGAATATCGTCTTCTCTTTTATTAGATCCTAACTCTCCATTCTTTCGCGTTGAAAGGGAATCATCGTTTGTTTTAGACATTTGAAGACTATTTTAGCGGATTGCCAGCTCGCGTTAGATCTTAGTCTAGGTTTGCGAACACGATTACCATTCAAATACGATCCAGAGAATATTTTAATCTCCGGAGAAGCTGGTTCGGGCAAGACTACCGTATGCAAAATATTAATAGAACATTTGCGAAATCCACCTTATTTTGTACATACACACATGATCGATTGTAGATCTTTAAAAGGTTCGATCACTGCGAATATAATTATTTAGGGAACTCTCCCTCAACTTTTTCATTATATCTGCCTTTCCCTTCTAATAGGAAAGAAGGCTGAGATGTTGCAGAAAATTGTTACCACTGCTTTAACCGAATGTATTTATTATCAGCCTTCAATATTGTTCTTGGACGATATAGAGTCGATCACAAATGCGTCGATGAACGACGAAGAGAAAACGCCGGACGCTATAAATGCTGCCAGGTAGATACGTCATTTTACAATTTCGAGACACGTGTAAACGCGTGCATCGATTTTTTTCTTAACAGGCTCACGGATATGTTGATTAATACCGTGACGCAATGCCAAGAAATGTATCGGGTATCGATGATAGCCACGTGTACAAGCGTTCATAGGATAGGACAAAAATTAAGACCTGCCAGAGGTTGCCAATTTTTTAGAACCGTTCTCACGATTCCTAATCTCGAAAAGGTATTTTCAAAATCGAATATATAATTTAACGCACAGTCAATTAAAATTGCGATTAACACTTTCGTGTACGACACGACTTGCCGTTTCAAATTAGTCGGATAGAATGGATGTTTTGCAATTAATGCTCGGGGACAAGTTGTACGTGCCTGGAGATGTGAATTGGGATTACTATGGAAACAAGACGGAGGGATGGATGATCCAGGATCTCGTAGACGTAGCCGAGAAAGCTGCGTTCGGTGCCTGGAAGCGTTGCGGTAACAATGTCTACGATAATTACTCATTCTAATTACCCGACGTATGCAGATTATTAAAAAAAGTCTCTTAACACCGTTTTGTCCTGAAAAAAAAGGAAATACAAAGCCGCCGATCGTGATCGCCGAGGAGGATCTCGCGGTCGCTCTGAAAAATTGCACGCCGATGTCTTTGCAAGGCGTGCAATTGTACAAAGGCGTGGGTCACGTTTGGTCGGACATAGGTGGCTTGGCCGAGGTGAAAAAATCTCTAATAGAAATATTACAATGGCCATTGAAATATCCCGATGTGTTCAAAAATGCGCCGGTCAAATTGCAAAATGGTGTTCTGTTGTACGGAATGCCTGGAACGGGGAAAACGATGCTTGCCAAAGCGATAGCCAACGAGTGTGGCGTTAATCTAATTAGCGTCAAAGTATGAATAAAAATATGAATTTTATTGATTTCAATGTCGTGTATAAATAACTATTTTAGGGTCCTGAATTGCTGTCCAAATATATCGGTGTTAGCGAGGAATCCGTTAGAAATGTATTCGAACGGTAAACATTATTATTAAAAGTTTTATATGACAATAAGGAAATTTGTATTAACATTTAAATATTGCCATAGAGCTCTTCGTGCCAAACCAAGTGTTCTCTTTTTTGACGAATTTGATAGTCTTGCTCCCAGGTAAAAATTAGGATATAATAAATATATTTACGGATCGTCCTGCAATTTATTCATATTTATTGGAACTTGCTATAGACGAGGTCACGATAGTACTGGAGTCACCGATAGGGTAGTAAATCAACTATTAACACAAATGGACGGGGTTGAAGATAGGGAAGGTGTAGTGGTTGTGGCAGCTTCTTCGAGGCCGGATTTATTGGATCCAGCACTTTTGAGACCCGGCCGTCTCGACAAAGCTTTATACTGCCCGCTTCCAGGCGAAGTACGTAGTTTTCATCTCTAAATTATTTATCATACTCTTCTTTATATGATTGTAAAAATATCTACTCGTCGAATTGGACAGGATGACAGGGAAGAAATTTTAGCTGCTCTGTGCAAAACACAAAAAGTAAACACGGCAGAATTAAATTTAAAAGAATTGGCGAAACTGACTTCGGGATTCACGGGTGCAGATCTCAACGCGGTCGTGACACAGGCCAGGTTATCAGCTTACGAAGATGCTGTCGCGAATTCTTCGGTAAGTAATACATACATATTCTATTGTACGCTGTTATTAAGTACTCGTTACGCGTTCTGAGATCTCCGAAAAGAAGTTGTTTTTCGTTCCTAACGATCGGCTCGTTTTCTTACGCGGAGATTCTTTCCCATATCTCTTGGCCCGCAATAATGAAAAGCATTTTAGCTCGCTGCGAATCATTTGTAGGGAGCTTTCGAAGT
This sequence comes from Ceratina calcarata, assembly GCF_001652005.2. NCBI lineage: Eukaryota > Metazoa > Arthropoda > Insecta > Hymenoptera > Apidae > Ceratina > Ceratina calcarata. Next base: position 70,815 of record NW_017145399.1, read on the forward strand.
AAGATAGTGCGTAATGATGATAATATCGTTAGAGGCGTAATACTCTTCTCCGTTCCCTCACGTCCCCGTGTCTCTCCTATGTATGTTACATAGAACCAGTGTCGAGCTGGCAGCTAGGTATGGTACGGCGATATAACTGAGGAAACGTAGACCAGGTTTATTAGCGCACACCGCCCGAGAGCACCAGCCTTGCTATCCCCCATCTCGCTCCGCTTCATCCTGGCCTACGCCTCGCTGAACGTCGAGGGGGTTATTATCTTATGCGTTATAATGATACACGGTTTAGGGACTGCAGCGGTCCTGTAAAATCGAAGGTCAGGCGGATCACCCCTCAATGAACGTCTCGCTTCTCCATGATCGAATCTGAGCGTAAATACAGGCGTAAGTTCAGGCGAATCGTTTTGAAAATCGTTGAAGGAACAGAATTAATATGTCGAAAGTGTAATCAACTTTTTTGCATAACTGTAGGGAGTAACAAATTAAGTCGTGTCATTCTTATTCACGGTTCACGATTATCTGAACCTACGGAACGGGCGAATGTGATAGGGTGCCATTAATTAACTTCCTGCGGAGAAAACGAAGTTTACGTCTGCACTTACCTACCGGAAGAACACGAATATCCAAACTGTACGTCTAATTAGCGAGCGAGTTTCCTGAGCGCGATGCGTCTCCTTTCCTCCCCGACCGGCGTCTCGCCGATAAGCGATGATGTCTATAGATACATAGACTTACAGCCTGTTTCTCTCGCTTAACGTCGCCAATTAAATAGCCTACCGCCTTTTGAACTTGATTTCAGGACGGAAAGATCGAGGCGGAGGATATTGAGGTCGTTCAGACGCATCTAATCGACTCCATAAAATCGACCCATCCCTCCTTGTCTACCGTTGAAAAAGAGAAATACAAAAGGATGTAGGTATATCCTCAACTTATTCAAATGAATCTGCTAATATACTGTTTTCTGCAGCTACACAAGATTTGCAAAAAATGATAATTTCGTAGAAGATATGATGAAGAATCAGAAGGCTACTTTGGCATGAAGGGAACCAAATTTTCTTACTTATGTACAGTATGTACATAATGTATGTATTAGAGACAAAGAGATATTTTTTCAATAAAATATTGTATATTTTATTTGAATCAAATAAAATCAACCCATGATCATTTTATTCGGCGGATACTTTCTCCTCTATCTGTTTTGGTTTAGTTACGGTTCAAATTGCTTTTCAGTAATTTTTCATTTCACGAAAATCGCGATCCGGGAGAACGGATTTCGGTATACGTATTTTCATTTTATCGGAGATCCTCGTAGTCGTTCACATAGACGCTGCGGGGCCTAGTTTTCCTCGTTTAGCCCGGCATAAGCGTAATCCGGATGCCTGCGTCTCTCAAGAAACTCAGTCTCCGTCGTTGCATGTTGCCACGTTGAAGCTTAACAGCGGCACGGAACTTTTCGTATTAATAATCGGTATAATAATTAGTATTTTCATGCGCGACTTAGCAGGAAGGATGCTCGGCCCGTGTATAAGACAGACAGAGGGAGAGAGCGAGATAAAGATGGAGCCGCTCCGGGAACTTCGGTGGATCTTGATTTTAAGTTCGGAGCGAAGGAGGCGCATATTTCACCGCGCTAATGTCCCGCCAGATAAACTACAATATTAGCTACCTTCGCCCGTGATTTAATTTAACTTTGCCCCGGCGCGACATCCGCCTCTAGCTTTCGGCTGCCTCCCACTTCAACCCGGTTAACCAGCCATCCGCTTCTCCCTGCAACCGCCTCCAACCCTTGCCGCGCGCCGCTGTGTCGACATGTGTTTCTGGTTTATAGTTTTCAGTACCCGGATAAGCGGATTTTCTAAAGAAATTATGCTCCCGTTTTCAAATACCTGTTTCTCATTTCCTTCCGATTACGAGTTCCAGTTCGTTTCTCGGATAAATGATTCTAACTATGACCATCGTGATTCTTGAGTGAGAATTTCATTACTAACATCGCTGTTCAAGTGACAAAAGCGAAGAATACATTGAAGTCGTTTCATAGTTATCGGAGGCCGTTAAGCGTTACGGGGAGAATCGATGAGCGCCGTGGCAAACAAACTTGTACTCGCGTTTATTCCGCGAAGAATTAGGATGGCATTCAGTTCACGTGGAAAATCATGCCGGCATTGTCGCGTGTCCTTCGCTTTTGCGTTTCTGCGAGTTTCCTCGCGACGTTCTCTCCTTCTTCGAGACGTCCGCGTCCTCGGTTAAGAAAAGGCAACGGAACGGTTCTCGGGGATGGCGAGAGAGAGAGAGAGAGAGAGAGAGAGAGAGAGAGACGAAGCGGCAAGTTTTCGAATGTCAAGGTAACGAGATTAGCGCGACGAGAAACGGTAATCAGGAATAAAAATGCTACGACCAACGGCATTTACGCTAACTAATCTCCTTCAAGAGGCGAGGAGGCGCTAACGGAGTTAGGCCCCGCGTTTTCCTCTGCCGCGCGGGGGGTTTTCGTCGCTCCGGCCGGCTTGTTAGCCGGATAATTGGCCATTTTTATGATAAGCAGACCCACGGCTGTTACGCTACCTCGCATTCTCGTTTCCGCTTTTATTACACTCGCTCTTGTTCCAGATTGATCGTCGCTGGTTTTGTCTTCGCAGCTTGAAGAATTACGCTTTTCAGAAACTTTCTATTAAGACGAGTCGAAAACGGATCCACTGCGTTTCATTCCTATGGAATGTTGTTCATCATTTTCTCTCAGTTTTTCATACTAAACGTCAAATTTAACAACAGAGCAAAGATGTCCATAAACGTCGGTTGCAACCGACCTAGAGGCAGGCTGGAGTGGTAGCCGATGGTACCGCCGAATGACATTCTTTGATAAGAACAGCACCCCCGGTCAGTCATGTGTTTTTCGATGAACGCTGTTTCCCTCTCCCTGACTGCCGCGATATTTACGGGGCGCCGAAGCGTGGGTAACGCTGTTTGCCGCAATTTCTTGTTTCCATTAGGTTGGCCGGCCTGCGGGCTAAATTCCACCCTCGCAGGCCCACCTACCCTTCCCGCGGGCTAGCTGGGTTGCGTAACTTCGACGCCGTGGCGCGGGGCGCCGGGGAAATGGTGGAAAACGGGGGTGGCGGATCGGCCGACAAGCCTAGCAGGAGGGAAATGGTACACAGTACACATACAGAGAGAGAGAGAGAGAGACAGGGTGAGAGGGTATGCGAGCGAGAGAGAGAGGACGGCCTTGGCTGTTCGCGATCAAATGACGCGCGCCAGCGCCCACAATAACGGCCTCTTCACGCTTCGCTCCGATCCTATTCCAAGCCCAGGCTAAGAACCCAGACCCTCGCCGAGACCGTTTAACGTTCAAGGATCGAGAATCGGACCACTTGAGTCGAGCCTACGATCGCGGGATTCGATTCTTGGGGTCCGATTCTGGACCACTTCCTTAGGTCTCCAATTTCATCCTCTTTGGTACTGATAACCACGTTTGCATAATGTTTCGTCGCAGTATGCGATTAAAACAGAATGTGTATCGGTACACTAGAGTACAAATAAAGAGTTGTTTTGACAATGTTACGCGTAACTCAATAGAACGTCTGTAACAATAGAACGGAAGGGCTGGATACTTGACGTATATAACACAGCTTCCGGACGTTGCTCGCGATTGAGTGGGCAGCGCTCGTTTCGCGGTAAAAGCACATCGGGCGCCGTCTATTTATCTGGGTCTCCGATAATCGAGTTATCGCTGCTTTCTTTTCATTCGATTCAACCGACATCCGGAGGTATCGCTGACACTTGCGAAGGATCGAGCCACGTTTCGAGTGCAATTTATTTGAAAAACCCTTCGACAGCATCGCTGCACCGCCAGAACCTACCGTGTTTTCGTAGAATGTTTTACGACACATGTAAGGTAACAGAGTGTCTATGTAATTTTTTCAGAATTTCTTTTAATCGTCGTATTCATTAGTAGACAACATTTTAATTGATCAGATTTGTCGCAAGTATACGGCACAATGGGAGGGTCGGAGTATCCGCGAAGCCAACGGGTGGATGAAATAATAACGCGGAGGGAATAAGGTCGCAGCGAGGCGGACACCGCGGGACGAGGGAACGTTGAATGTCGAGTTTTCAATCTACCATTCTATCATTGACAATTTCGCGCAAATGGGATCGCGGTGCAAGGGCGTTGAGCCGTGCTCTCGGCGCACATTGGCGTTAAATAAGAGTAACCCAGCCAGCCTGCCGCCACGACATAATTGCCTGTGAAATCACTAGATGGATTTTGCCTCCTTGTTCTGTATTCTCATTCTGTATTTTTGCAACGCCACCCACCTTCGCCCTACGACCGGGCTGCAATTCTTGGATCGAAACGCAGTCGCCAAATTGTTTTTACCCGCGAGTAGTCGACGGCATTTCGGCGCAAGAATTTCAATCTCTCCTTATAAACGATTCAATCTTGAAAGTATGATGAGCAAACTGTAAGCTAGAATTCTTCAAAAAACGAACGATACGATACTTGATATTTAATCCGTGTATAAAGTTCGAGATCCTTTCTGTTTTTCACTAGTCGCATTCAAAGTAATTGCAACAACAGTAACAACGAGCTTCTATTAGGGGTTAAAGGCGAAGCGGATAGGAAGAGCGGCGGATAAAGTGATTCACGGCAATTAATCCGCCTGTAAATGATAGCATTTTCATTTTCGCTGATGCCCCGTCGCTACGACCAACCCGGAGAATAATAATCTATCTTAAATAACCTGCGGGGTTCAAGCCGCTAAAGGAGAGTCTTCGTCGCTCGAGCCTCGCCGCAAGATGCTCCGGCTGAGGTAAATGGCAAAAGTTAAAGTAATCTCAGCCAAGAATTCAATTACTGGAAGGCGGGAGGGGGTGGGAGGTAAAACGGGTCGAGATTTAAAAACAGAAATTATGTCCGTCGTCGTCCCGAGTATTAGTTACAGAGAGCTTTTTATAAGAAATGAAACAGTTGTCAAGAGTAGACACCAGATTTACGATACATTAAAAAAAATATGAAAAATTCTATATACATGTGTAAGTAATTCTTATAGAACCTGAAAAAAATCTAATTACAAGGACAACGTGTCGTAAAAAGGAGGAAAGAAAAATTTCAGAAAATCGATGGGACGAAGGGAATCGGCAAAGGGTGGAAGAAAATGGGAGAGAAGTTGCGTTTCGCAAATTATTTCTCACAGTGGCAACCGTCCCCGATAGAGGCTCAGGAATCCATGCACCAATGGATATGCAGCGGAGGCAAGCAAAATATAATGCAACGTTCGCTTCTCTCTTCTCTCCGCTCTTCTATTTTCCCTCGTAACCAACAAAGGAGGGATTTGTCGCGAATGCGAAGCTCCGCCGCCGACAAAACCTTACCCTCCTCCTCCGCCACCCCCTTAGCCCGCTCCTCGCTCCTTCTTCACCTGTCTATTCGTACGCTTTGTAAAGCTTTTAGCCCATTACGAGAACGTATACGCGTTCGACTCGTCGATTGATGTAATGCTATTCTTGCGTATTCATGCTTATTTGTATTTCTCCTCGACGTGTGCATTTTTTAATACATTATGCATTGACCGTTTTATTAAAAAACTTTTTTCAATTACAAACAGTTTCATTCTTCGAGTATAACAGAGTGAATGTAGCGGAGTAAATTAATAAATAAATTGTCTGTCTCCATAAATGCGGATGAAAAGTTCTGTAAAGATATCAAATCTGTTTATTTGGGAATTGACTAATCCGAGAAAGGTTCTTTAGTGGATTTGCGTTTCGTAATGGAAATTTTGATGAGATACAACACGTGTAATAATTTGAAGCATTCCAAGAAATCGTTCAGAGATCGGCACCGGTTTACCGTTTGCATATTTTGGAATGAGCTATATAAAGAGGGTCGTCAAAGAAATGGTAATGACAGGCGAGTCTGATCGAGTCCATGCGTTTATTAAGCAATTCGACCGCGTTATTGGCTCTTTCCAGACGTCTGTTGGATAAATCCAATCCCATCATATTTTTATTCGAAACTGGTATCAATATTCTTCGTCAACGATTGAATCTATTAAACTTCTTCAAATCTCAGATTTAAGAAGAAATACAGTACGTATATTCGAGTCTTTTCTAATACAGAAGATCGGACAGCAAAATTTGCTACCAGATAGAATCTCTGGCAAAATCGAATCTCCCTCGGCATCCCTTGATCCAACATCCCTTGGTCAAGGGGTGCCGGAAGTAAAGCGCAGAACAGTGGCACGATTTTTCTATTTTCGCCTGGTGAAAGAAATCACTTGGTTCGGGCCAGAGTCATCGCGATAAGCCGGGCTCGCTGAAAGGAGATAAAATCGATTCTATTTACGAGGTAGAGAAACACCGAGGAAAGAAGAAAGAGCAAATCCTAGTTAACGCAGAGAAGATACGTTCACGCGTCAGCCTCTATTGTATTTATAGATTTCAAAGAAATAAATAATTTAATTCTTAAATAATGAGGATCGATAGTGTGCAGTTAATTCTTAAGGATTCCAAAAGTTTATGTACCTTAGAAAAACGCATTTCCTATAATTAAAAAGAAATCAGACGTCGGAATAACAATGCTAATAAT
>NW_017145399.1:77797-110571 GCF_001652005.2 Ceratina calcarata
CAAAAAACCCATGAATTGATTTAAAATTTTGCAGGTAGCTTCTTAATAGTAATAGGAATCTATAATAACAAATTCAACATGCTAGAATTATTTAAGTATACATATAGCCTATTAAGCCAATACATCCTTAATGAATGTTTTAAATCTTGTAATTATTGAATTATCCGAGATGTAATAAAATTAGACAGTCGATTCAAGTCGTGTGTTAAAGGAAATAAAAGATGAAAGAATGTGTATACGGGAGGATCGAGGCGCTTCTGAAATATCAATTTGAAACAGCCACGGGTGTAGGTATGCGTCATACTTTCCACCGGCCATTATGGCCGGCTTTCCATTTTTATTTATATTTACCGTCGAGCGCGAACTGCCAGCCCCTGGACCAGCCGCGATTTTATATCCGTCGTTCTCGGGTCAGCGAGGTGCGGAAACGAGAGGGAAAACCGGATAGAACGGGCGAGGAAAAAAAAGAAAGGTTCGTCCCGGTTACGTTGCGTTCCCGAGACTCCTGCTCTGCCCGATATTTTACGACATTTTGTTTCCAATCCGCGGTAGAAGGCGGCGGGGCATCATCGGCATCGGGCCTTATTCGACTTTTACGATGTTAAATCGTGACGAAGTGTCCTCGGAATTGCTCCCTTCGCCGATCTCCTTTTCTCTTCCTCGCTTCCCTTCGTATACACTTAGCCACGATTCTTTCCCGAAGCTTGAAACATGGCAAGCTTTCGAAGCAAATGACCCGACGTTATTCATTTTATATTTGATGGCGTTCGTTCCTATTAATTTTTCTTTACTATGTGGTATGTCGTTTAATTCTAGAAAATGTTGACTGCTCGTGTAAGAATTTTCTTTTTAGACGATACTGCTTCGGCACATGATGGTTAGTTTATCTCGGACGCGTGACGTCCTCCGAGAAATAGTAAAATACTAGCCGGGGCAACACATTTCACGGACGAATCTCGGGGTCGCGACCGATAGGATCGTCGCATTTCCCGTGGACGCTCATATATAAGGCAAACTTATGCCGAACGTAAATTCCCCTGGTATTGCTAGTGGCTATCTTATCACGGCCGCGCTTTTCCAAGACGCCGATAGACCATGCTCGGACATTATGCGAAATTGAAAAACCGAAAGCGAGCCACCGGACGGACTTCCGGTGAACCGAAGGGTCGCGCGATTCTATCCGCTAAATTCGATAAATACACATGTCAGAGGAATGCTACTGTTAGCTGCCTCGAACTCGTCTTTTCCTTCCTCCTTCGAATTTCTGTAGATATAAAACATGTTTTAATAAAATACAGTACGGCGTGTACGATAACAATCCCATCATTATTTTTATTCATCATTTTCCAAGCACGCTGAACGACGCTAGGAATCTGCAGAGGAGTAGGAAACGCGATTGTTGATAGCTTAACATACCTCGACATTAAACCATTCGGCAAGCAAGTCGGGGATTCCGAAAACACCTTGGATTGTCTGCGGCACAGCAAAGACACAGGCACGGGCCTGAAATAACAATAACCCCTATTCACCGTGGTGGCATTTGACAGCGGGGTCGGAAACAATGAAACAATCAACCCCGGCGAGGGTTTCGCGGTGGGTGGAAGAGGCCGGAAATCAACAGTACCGGACAATGCCGGCCGGCGTCTGACTACCGTTCCTAATTAACTAAGTTCGCCAACTTTGGCCGGACTTGACGACCCTTAACGCATAATCATTCACTCGACTCTGCCCACGCCTCGCGTTTGTCTTACGACCGATCACCGTCCCTGTTACCTAGTTTCTAAACAAATATTTCGGCGACCTACTTTTGCCAATTGATTATCCGTCACATCTATTGTACTTTGAAGATAGATTCAGCCTTAGATACTTCGATACTAATTGTCAAGGCACGCATAAAGAGAAATACTTAATAAGAAAGAGTCATGTGTGTTATCAGAAAACTATTTGATAGGGATTAGAAGAATTCCGATTATCGTCACTCTACAAACGGCTAGGATTAGGGGATGGAACGAAGAAAAAGACGGGAGGTTCGATCACGTGGCACTGACGCTATTAACAAACCTCTCTCGCCTACTGCCCTTCCGTTGCATCCCTCTATCGCCGTCTCGCTCGCTCTTCGCGATCCCCTCCGTTTCGCTGCATTTTATTATTCGCATAATCGGATCTGGGACGGCGATAGCGCCGGTGATTTCGGGTTTGTCTACGGTAACGCAGTTGTCGGCCCGACAATGCCGCCCCTGAATGCCTCATTGTCTGGCTAGGACCGACGCCCACTCAAAACTTCCACTCGCGCCATCGCCGACCGTCATTCTCCGCAATCAAACGATTCGTGCGATGCGCGCGAAGCTCTCTTCACCTGGCAAGCTACAAAACCGCTTATACAAGTATAATTGCTCACCGACGCGATCGGAACGTCTATCGAGACTCGTGCGTGTCGTTCGAGGAATTCTTAGAAAGTCGAGGAAAAGGATCGGGCATCGATTCTGACATAATTTTTATTAACGCTTGAAAAGTCGACGAGTATTGCGTCTTTGATACGAAACCAGATCGCGTTCTCTCGCGCTAGAAGTTTCCCAGCGGGGCGCGTTGCTAGTAAAGGGGATGAAGAGAGAGAGAGAAAGAGAGGGTGGTTCGGAGGCGTCGTCGACTACTGGCTGGCTAAAAGGAGTCTAGGCGGCTCTCCATTAGTATGCGCGGAAGTGCTGCTCGCTCGATTGTGGGAGGTATTGTCGGCGAAGAATGTCCTCGTTGCCGAGGCTCTGTACGAGGCTGCCGCCTTCCTTTGCCGTAAGGAGGCACACGAACCCAAGTCAAATGTAATCACTTTCGAATCGGAATCCACCCACCGTAGGAACGTTTCGTGTCTACTACCGTCGGTTCTCCGGGCTTCCGGTCGTTCCTTGCGCTTTCCTTCCAATTTTATATCACTAGTCGCGTCGGAACACAAGGGAACCTCTCAAAGCATACGTAACAAGTTTCCAAAATATTTTAATCAGTTAAAAATGTATGATGTTAATAAGCGTCCAATGAAATAACGGGCTTGCTCGTGTTCCATTAGAGAAAGGGGTTGAGGAAAGGAGAACGCGAGCAGCGGCGGAGAAAAGGCAAAGAATTATGGAATCGTGGTGGGATTCGCTGGCGCGAGAACGGAGACGGTTTCTGGCTCTCCATTCTGCTGTTATCTCGCCGCGAAGAAAGCGTGATTGCCTTTATGGGGGAAGAAAGGGTCCTTTGCGGTGGCGATAATGTCCTCGCGGCAGCGGCGGAGGCGTCGCTATCAGAAATAAAACACGACGCGACGCGAGCGTAGGGGTGGTTCGAGGGTCGAAGAGGAGGCGTGGATGTTCGTCCCTTTCCTCTCTTACCTCAACGATTCCACCGCGTACCCTGCGATTAGTTATGCGAATTTCTGTGCAACACCTTTCGATCGATTATTCTTACCCATGCTCTTTGAATTGTGGGTCAAGTATCGATGAACTAATACCTGTATATCGATCAGTTTATTTGTGGCTTCAAATTATGATAAGTTTGTATCATGCAAGGTAATTGGAAAGTTAATCAGGAAATCGTAGAAGAAAGGCAAAACGTTTTTTCGATTAAGATTCAATTTATTTACAAACGTCGCGTTATGTTACAGCAAATAATTAACAATGATTATTATGTCTCGGTACGAACGCAGCTGCTGCGTTAATTACGGAGCAACCGAGATCGAACTATGGGATCGCTAATGTTCCTCGGTCTCTTCTTTCTTCTCGTTCAACATTGAAAATAAACGGCGCGGGCGAGGAACTCGCCTGGATATATTCAGAAGATATGTTCCTATTCGTTTAGATACGCGTTTGGATTACATTTTTATCGTCGATTCTCTACGATCGTTACGATTTTATTTTACTTTTTTTTTTTTTAACTTCGTTAACTGTATACAATTTCTAGATGCGGGAGAAAAATGTGCACGCGTAAATTAGTTTCCATTCTGGTGTCGTCGGTCGTGACGCTCGATCGTCGTGGTCGATACACAACGTACAATGAATGTATTTGTGTGAGTCGCGATCGAAATTTCGCCGCGTGTGAAAAATACGCGCCACGCGCGCAACAAAACAAGCGTGTATAAAATTTGGAAAATGCCGGCGCGCGAAAGATCAGCTGCGATATAAAACTGCGAGAATCGCGGCGACAACAAATTCAACAATTCGCGGACAGAATCGACGCGTCTGCAAACAATTTGCACGAATTGAACGCTTTTATTATTGCTGGCCAGCCGCTTAACACGTTCGTTACCAGCGTCGAGACCATTGTCCGTTGACGCCCGTATAATTTGCCTTATCTTGAAATGTCCCGTTCAACACAATCGGAATCAGCGTGGAGAAAAATAAACTAGACGTTTCGATCCCTGCCGGCAACGAATGCGTCAGATTTGCAATAACATTTTTGTTAATAACAATACAAAAAGGGATAGAAGCTTGTTATCACATTATTTTTCACTATTCGCATCTTTCGAAACAAAAAGGAATAACAAAATCCTGATCAACACATGTAAACGTCTACGAAATTAATAACCACGTATCACAAGCTTTCGTGAAAGCTTTACGAAAATTGAACAGACGTATAATTTACTATAATAACGATTTCATCGACTTACCAGACCCCGGTCACAATCATCCTCTCTATCAATCGTGAAAGAGAATAACGGAAAGAAAAACTGTCGAGAAAGAGGAGGAAGACGCGGGAAGTATCGGGTAGATAGTTACAATATCGATGCGCGACGTCGGGCACCGCGACGCGACGCAATAAAATCATCTCGCGAGGGGGTTTTAAGGGGGGATGCGGGGGCGGGGGGTAGTGTAACGCGTATGCAGGTCCGCTGTGTCGCATCTACGTTAGCATTCAGAACGTTTGGCTTATTTCGCATGGCCGCGTCCCAAAGAAGAGATTTGCCTCCGCCAGAAGAGGGTTTTTTTTTCTCCTCCTTTTCCTCTCGTACGGGGGCGGCTCTTTTCTGTCCCCGTGGCCACCGCTTTGGCTCACGTGTGCGGTAATATGTGCTACGAGAGGGTTGGTTATCTCATCAAAATTGGACTCTTCTCTGGCATCCCTGTACACGCTTTGCCCAGAAGGGACCCTTTCGCATCTCTTTTTCTCTCTCTTCCTCTTTGTAGAATTTCGACCATGGCGAGTTATCGATTCGATTCAGCTTTGGTATCTACCATCGGTCTCGCATAACGAATTCTCGTCGGAACGTACGATTTACTGTCGAGAAGTCCTCGGCCAGTACGCTTTCTCTAGAGAAGGCGCGTTCGCGATTCACGCTCGATTCACTGTGATTTCTTTCAAGCCGAACTCTCTTCGAGAACCCAAAGGTCTTCGAATCTTTGTGGATACATTATATACAGTCGTAAAAAACATGGAATTATCATACAACGCAACAGGTTTACGAACAATCCAAGAAACCTTCCTGGTTTCTTCATCCATACGTTCTTACAGCACTCTCAAAAGTCACTTTACCGCCGACTAAAATTCCTCACTCGACGCGGAACATTTCGTATTATTAAGTATCTTTCCGTGTATTTTTTTTTTTTACCTCCAAGCACAATCTCGGATGGGACTACCCACCGTCCCCTAATTTATTTTTCATATCAATATATCACTGTACATTCCCGATATGAATCCTCGACCTGGCCATCGCAGAGTTCCTTTGCTCCTCCTGAAACTGAACCTCGTCATCCTTCGTGGAAGCGTTCAGGTTCGTGACGGTTGCCTGGGGAATCGGCGAGAGCATCGGCGGAACCCTCCACCAATCGGTGGTAGGCCATCCAGGTGGTATCAGGTTCCCCCGGAAATTTAGGTCCGGGAGAACCGGAAGCGGCCTTCATATGACGTGATTGCGATGCCCGGCTAAGTTGTTCGAGCTAGACGACGTCAGATTCTGAACGGAGAATGCGCTCTCGACTTTGGTGGTCGGCGTTGTCGTTGCCGCCGTGTTCACGGTCTTCTCCGTTTGCTCGGTGGGGGACGATGAAGACGACGAAGAGAAACGATCCTGGGACCTGTCTTCCTGGTGTCTGTCCGCCGATACCGAAAACGTATCCTCATCCAGTTTCCTGCAACGGGATTCCTCTCTGCTGGAGTCTCTGTCCGACGGGAACCCGTCGTCCTCGGGTTTTCCCGGACTGGGGAACGGCCTCTCTTCGAGTTTCGTAGGCAGGTACGTCCGCTTGGGATCCTTGGGCGAACTCGGACAGCCGCAGTTGGGCTGAAGACACGTGGCTGTTGACAAGCCTGGCCAAGACATCGTTTGGTGGCTCGAATAATATGTGCTGCCTCCGTAGAGAGCTTGAAAGGCGAGGTCCGCGGCTAGTTTTCCGCTGTTGAACTCTTCCCCGAGCTTGTGTTGAATGGGATAGAGTGGATAGGGAAACGGTGGAAAGAAACGGGGAATCTTGAGATCCTCGTGGCTCATCAGCGAGTGGTGAGAAGGCGGCGCCAAAGGTGGTAACAAGCCTCTCGATATGTTGCTCAGGGTCTCACCCGAGGACATCAGGGGCGATATCGAGAAGCCGAATTTGTTCTCCTTTTTCACCAAGGATTTCGGCTTCCTGCGAGGACGGTACTTGTAGTCCGGGTGCTCCTTCATGTGGAGAGCTCTGCAAGCAAAATGTTTTTTTCTCTGCTTACTACACTGATTTTACGTTTGAACACATCGGAAACAGATGTTTATTTCTAATCTTAATAATCAAAACACGAGTTAACGCAACGATAATTTCTTTCTCAATGAAACTTTTCAGATATTCGTTATCGCAAATCCATCGTTAAATTTGCTATACGGTGGGGTGACTTGTCTTCGAGCGTTTCAGGGGTTGCTTAATTGAATAGTTTCGCTACGGGGAACGCGGTAGTTCTCCGAGGGGTTCAACGCGCGTAATCCCTACCACCGCTGCTTAAACGAATTCGAAACGATAAACTCGTCATTACAAAATAATTTGGGAATCAAAAGTACCTTCGTATTTTTTAACCACAAAATTCTGCGTATCTATTCTGCATATCTTTGCTCACACATTTCTTGGATTTACCGAGCAACTGTTCTCGTACATCTGTAGACAATGATTCTGTCCTTTATCTACCTCGTCGATAATCTAAGGTGTCGCGTTATCACGCGAAGAATCGCGCCAAGTACGAGAGGAGACACTCGAGAGTGAATTCGGTAAACTTTGCTCTCTTTCTCTGTCTCTCTCTATCTCTCTCTCTCTCTCTCTCTCGGCACACCGTTATCCGTACAAAGGGACGTATTATCGTGGTGCTAGAACACGATACGGGACACCATGGGTATTTGTAGTAAATATCTTGTACACACACCCCGGGTCGGAGGCGCAGCCGAGGGGCTGGTAAGAGCGACGGGTAAGAACGAGCGAGGGGTAAAAGGAAAGAGAGAGGAGTCAGAGCCCCGTGGTATCTTCGTCACATAATACTCCATTATGTACCCAAGAGGCGCGCACAAACGCAGTCCTTATTTATGCCTCGCCTCGCGGAGATAAAAGAAAGCGGGGCGAGATAGGTGTTTCACGGGCGGGAACTCTTTTTTTAACGCGCCGTTAGAATCAATCCTCGCGGAAACGCGCGGCACGATGCGACGCAATGGAATCGTACCTCGGCCATCTCGCCGAGGGATTTTGCTCTCCGTGCCGCTGTTCCCGGTATGCGAGCTCGATTAACGAAAACTTGGGGTGTGTTCCGATCCTCGTTAAGCGGCGATTAAGGGTGGAACATATTGGTTTCATAAACCATTCGAGTACATTGAAGTGGACATTGCTAGGATTATTGACGCTACTACTTGTAATAATCGAGACAGATTATTTTTAAATAAATGAAGTCGTAACAGATAGGTACAATGATTGTTTTTTAAATGGGTCGGAAGGAACGATACCAGAGAATAGGCGGGCAACGAGGACGAAGTTCGCGCACTGGTAAAACTGATGCGATGGTTTGGTATGATGGAACATGGGAATAGAACGGATGGGTGAACGTCGAGGTGAGAATTTTCCAGCTCTCGCGAACGAAATCCGAAATTTCGGTTCCTCGCGGCGCGGCGGCGTGGCGAGAGTGACGCAGCGGAATAATAATTCCGGGACAATGTGTCCCGGCAGATAGCACAAAGCGTAAATCAGCATAAACATCGGTAAAGCCCCGCCGACAATAATTCAGCATAAATGCATAAACATCGGGCGTAATCTTTACAATTCGCTGGGAACCCTCGACCACCACCACTGCCGCTGCCGCTACCAGCACGCACACTAACGTGCAATACCAATCGTTGCTGGCAGCGAGCAGCACACCACTTCCAACCGCGCGATAAACAACGCGTTATATCATATCGGTGGACATAAGCCGGGCGGTAGTTGCGCTCTCGCGGCCCCCGCAACAAGAAACAATAACAATTAGTCACGATTGTCCGCCGATGGCTACGCCGAATGTCATTAGTGTAACGATTCGTCATAAATGTCATTGTGCGGCAACGATCGACAGACTTTCTCGATACGTGCGTACATACGTGCTCCCGGTTAACGTTCTGTGTAGATCTATCCCCGCGATCGATGTAACCGAATAGACATCCGTTTTCTCGTCCACGGATTAATTCCAATTTATGTACGAAATTGAAAGTCGAAGAATAAAGTTTTGGCAATTGAACCCCGGAAATGCAACCATCGAGCCAAACACTCGACGGAGCTGTTCATCCCTCGATCATGAGACATAGGAATTTGAAAACCCTTTAGCACCCTTTTAGGAAGACTCGTAGCATTTTCACTCTCGCCTTCTCGCTTTCCTTCTCGATTTCCTCCGCGTGGAAGTCGAGAGAAAAGAGGGTAGAGGTAGTGATAGTGGAGAAGGAATCGTCGGACAGGGACAGGGAGCAGGCAGTGGCAGCCAACGAACAGCCAAGAGAGGACGAGCCAAGGGCGGCAAGGAGGGGCCGGCGCGGCAGAGGAGCCGCGCAAATCCTTTTAAATCCACACAATTGCGACAATGGGGCTTTATTTGTTATCTCGGGGGCCACATTGTGAGTCGCCGTGAACGAACGGACAGATTACGTCGGGCCAGTGACGGCGCACGGCTCCAACGGAACCCGTTCCTACGACGGAACGACTTTTATCGGTCCCTCTCCTCTTTATTTTACGACTGTCCCCCCTCGATTTCGTGCCAACCCCTCTCGCGTTTCTACCGGGTGCTAGACTCGTCAGCGACGCCAGGAAAGAGGATTCGCCGTTACACACCTTCCTTTCTCTCTCTCTATCCGAAATTTTGCACCCCCTATATTCCACCTATCCCTCTATTCTGACCTTTTCTGAGATACGGATGAAATGAATATTGAGGCTCTTCCTCGGCTCTCTGGTCTTCCATTTGGGAATGAAATGATTCACGAAGCGGTTCCCGCTTTGTCTCATGCCGAGAAAAAGATGCTCTTTAAAGAAGAATTAAAAAATGTTTCATATTTTAATTAGCAGTTAAAAAAGTGATTCATAATATACCCCGGCAATCATCTTCAGGCGGAACGATATTTTCAATTCGACAATTGGAGGGTGCAATATTCGAGTACGGAAAAAAGAGAACCAAATGGCAACTGACACGGACCATGCGTCACTGCGAAGTTTGATAATTCCTATTGTCGAGCTCGATCACGGTCATCGATAAAAAAAGCTGATTCGATGTTACATTCCGTCGATAGAACTTGGTTCCAGCTCGATTGATCCCTCTTTCTCCTATTCTTCCCTTTTTCAAAAATCGATCTACCGAGTACGTAGGAAAAAGGAGAAAAAGATTGAAATTGCATCGCTTTACACAGGAACGACTTTATTATTCTCACGTTTGTTTTACAAGCATCATTATTTCAGTAAATAATATTACTGAGCTTCGTATTTTAACCCCATCGTATAATTTTGAGAATTCTTGTTTGGAAAAAGCCATAGTTAGATTCTATTATTGGATTTTACCTACGTTGAAAACTGAACCATCATCGTCTACTCCATACGCGATGTATTCTTTCTGATACAGCGTTCAGCATTACTATTCGATTAAAATATCAAGATTAAAGCTCTAATATTTCTTCATTAGTCCCGCTGACGGCGAATGAGAAAAAAGTGATGAAAATACCGTTCGACCTGTTTCATCGTTACAGCAGCAGGCTAAATAAACTCATAACAATGATTAAATATTCAGGGTCGGTAATAAAGAGGCTGTCCCCTCCACCTCCGTAAATACCACTTCGTTCATCCTATTCCACCCCTTGGCTTAGCGTAGCACGCCCTTAGCTTTAGCAACAATGTACCGTATTATGAACTACGACCGGCCCCCCTTTCTCTTTTTTCATCCCCCTCAACGGTTATTGCAGATACGCCTCGATGCGATAATTCCGTTCGGCCACTCGTGACTAAAGACCAATTAAAGTGTAAAGACAAATCCTCCAGCATTCATTGAAAACGATACGAAATAAAATTTCCAGATTTATTGCTTGTAAAAAAACTCGAGCTAAATACATTTGATTTTTATAGAGAATTATTGAAACTATTTTTTAAATATGTATACCGTTTAAAATTATACTGATTCATGACTTTATATTTTCTGTTTTCAACTTTTAATTAACGTGATTTAGCCATAATACGTTTTGGCGAATGTTGTAAGAAATAAATGAACTTGATCTTGACGCTCACCTTAATCTTTTGGCCTCATCGATGAAAGGTCGCTTCTCACTTTCGCTGAGGAGCTTCCATTCCGCGCCAAGCCTCTTCGAGATCTCAGAATTATGCATCTTTGGATTTTCTTGTGCCATCTTCCGCCGTTGACCTCGTGACCACACCATGAACGCATTCATAGGACGCTTGATATGTTCGTTGTGAAGCGTTTTCGACGACATCTCGATCACTCTATCTCTAATCCCTTTTTTAATTAATTTCTACAAACTGTCCTTGGATTCTTTTTACCTCAGAGTTATCGTTTCACATGTTTCTGTGCATAACAAAATCTGCTTTTCACTACTCTTGGGCATCATGATTCTGTGCTTGAGAAATACCGCGACACAACACTTTTCTATAACGATACCACGCGTTCGTATAATTCAACGATTTTCACATTTTTCTTGCAATCATCAGATCACAGTTCGATATCTGACAGTTCTAACGAAATTCTTCTTATCGTTCTTCTTGTGTCAAGAGTGTTCACTCACCCAGATTCCCACACGGAAAGATGCCCTTCTTGTCCTTTCACTCACTCACGGAATCATTCTTCAATGTCCAAGAGTCATCGAGGGCTCGCTGGTTCGTCGTCCAATTCGACGAAACTCGACGTGCCGCGAGCGTGGCGGGGAACGTGAGGTAACACCACCGACAGCACAGAGCACCGTGGCAGCGTGATTGATACCGTGACGAGCACTGGCGGAAGGGAAAAGGATCCGTCAGGACCTCTCTGACGTCGGAGTCTGGGATGAGTCAGGGTGGAATCAGGAGCACGGAGTAGCCCGGAGTCCCGTGGGACGCGGGTGTACCGACGTATCGTCCAACCAGGAATCTTCTTCCTCTCCCACCATGGTCCACGGCTAATGGATACCCACGATTGGCTCCTTCGTCGACATGGCGGACGGAGGATATAGCTGCAATCAACAGGTGGAGGTGTGTTGCCGCCGACCATGTTCTCCTCTCCGTTCCACTCACCCTCGTGCTTCGTCCCTCTCTGTTCGCCGGACACATACTCGAGTCACGACGACGCTCCGCCAGTGTTCGTTACGCAGATTATCGTATCACCTACTACCGCTTTTCTGACCTTTTTTATTAACTCATCCCCGAATTCGTCTCTCGTTGCGTTTAGTAGACATCGATACTTCGGAGACAATGCGCCCGGAATTGGTTCCAAATAGCACGAGTCAATCATAAGTCGGACGTTACGAAATTCGCTGCTTGCGTATATTTGATAAATAACTTTGGCTGCCCTTCTTTAAGATAACGAGACGTAATTTATTAATCAAAACATGAATGTCGCAAGAATGATAAATTGTTTGAAAAATTCCAACTGTTAACGTAAGATACAAAAGTAACATTCTCTTATAATTTAATATATTTCAGTTTCTCGTTTAAACTTCCAGAAGATGTATAGAACACATTGAACGATGTTTCGATCAGAATTTCGTTGAACGTCATCAACTCCCTCGTTAATATAGCGGAGCGTCGCGGAGAATTTTTTCTCGCTTTGTTCGACCGTTGTACGAGGCGAAGAGGAGCGAAGAAGCGGGGCGACTTCTCCGGAATAAATGTTATCAGCCACGGCAATGTCTTGCCGACAAGAAGCGGTCGACGGGGGCTGAAGACGTCTCCTCGTAGTGATAAGACGATAAAGAGAAGTGGTGTAAAACGAGACAAGAGGGGCTATGTGTTAGTGGTAACATCTCAGCGAATTCCAACTTCCATAAAGAAACAACTGTACGGTCGCCTGCCATCGAATTTCCGGCAGATTCCGAAATATTCATCTGACGGACTGGAAGGAGGGATAGGTAACTGTGTCAGTCAACGGAAAATGTAATAATGGGAGAAGTGGCGAGAAAGAGCACCGATCGTTAAATGATATTCTCTCTATCTTCGTTCCTCCTCATTTTTCTTTAAATACGATCTCAAGAAACAACTTAACAATATACATATTAACATGGGGGAATCGTCATACGTCAGGAAGAAATTTGCTGCGGAATTTAATCAGGGACAGATGGGCAAATCAATGAACAGTGAGAAGCAGGGAACGCAGGAGACGAAACGAGGGTTCGGTTTAGATCATCGAAGGTAATCAGCTATTTGTTCTGTTATTAACTCGATCATAAATTCACCACGCGACGGTGAATAAATCGGCACGCTCACGCGGTCGTTTCGTTCCGTATCGACGTTCCTTTCACCCAGCCCTCGTTCTCGTTGCACACTCTCCGTCGATCGCAGGGCGTGAACGCGATTTTTATCGGTCATCGACGAGAAGAAAGGACCTCGAAAAGGGGTCTCTTTTCATAGCCGACGTTGTACCAAACCCTTATCTCTACACTGACACTTTCAATTAGTCCCTATCTCTGGGAAACGCTTTGGCTCCCCACTTTGTGGAATGTTTGGTCGCGGTATTAAAAGATTTATCTTCCATATATGTATTAAGATAAACATACTATTATACAGTCGAAGATGAATTTACTCAATGCCAGTATCAATTGCTACATGACGAGAATGAATGAAAGAGTTGAAGAATTGAAAGATCGTAAACAAGTACTCAGTAAAAATTTTAACATTTCCAAGCAGTTTGTAAAGGAGACGGTATAAAAAAGAGAAGTGGCTACGGAGAGTGATAGAAGAGGGGCGTTAAGTGACTTTTTCACGTCTCTACCGATTCCGATAGGCGCGGTAGGGAATTTCTCTATCAGCCGTCTCGTTCTCTTTCTATCCGTCTCACCTTCCGCTACACTATCGTCTCGGTCTCTCTTCCCGTGGCGTAGGGTGGCACGCGACCACTGATTATACCATTCATCGCGCACCGTGGTCCGTCGAAAGAGGGTTGCCGAGCGAACTCGTAAACGTCGTGGCATCATCGTGTCCCCCCCCCGTTTCACCCACCGCGTGCCCACTTTCGGTCCCGGCGACTGCTACGGCCCTGAATGCTCCCTCATCAATGAAACAATCCTGGCTTTCCGGTGGCCCGTCGCCGACGGCTCCTTAATTTTGGGACACCGCGCTTTCCCCTCTTTTCCAGGGAACACTTTCTTTGCCATCTTCGATCAATTTACGATGTTGTTGGTGTTTGTTTCCCCGCCTTGATTTCAACTGTTTCAGCAGCGATATTCTGGTTCTATCGGTGTGAATGATACGGCAATCGTCCAGAAGGATTTCTTCTTGGTGCTCGATATTTACAATAGTGCAGGCGATTAATTAAATTATTTCCATCGCGAATACAACTTTTCTTGTTATTTATTTACGATACAATCCGACGAGCAATCAACACCGATCCCTGTCACGAGTCGATCCAATTCTCGAAGTTCCCGCGTCTGGGAAAATTCTCGTCAGACGTGACGAAAAGAAGGCGACTTGACAAAGGGCACTCGCGAGGAATCGTCGCTGCGATTGCTGCAGCGACAACAAAACGGTGTCCCGTGACGCCGAATGGCAGTAAGAGGCACGTGAGGGGTGCGCGAAGCGTTGAGGACCGGGGTTGACGCGAGAGGCGGGGGTGGCGTCGAAAAGCTCGCTGATTACTCCATTGTCGGGCCGGTTGTTTCAGTTAATCGCCACGCCTCGTGGCGTTTTGTTGTCCTTTTATCGCGCGCCGTTCTGCCGACCAGTTGCCAGCTGTATCCAGCCGGATACACGAGAAGGGGGTATGCGTCCCCAGAATTCAAGACGTCGCGAATTCTTCAACGCTGCCCGGTAATGAAGGGCAGAAAGTGCACTACGTCTATTTTTCATAAAATATGAAACTGGTTTAAAAGGTATTTAGTTATGAAAAAGCATCATTAGAAAAAGTCTGAAATTGATCAATTCTTAGTAAATCGGAAATTGAAATGTCGTCAACGCTTCGAGCGGGAGGAGCTATCGGTTTCTCGACGGATCGAGCGAATTCGTAGTACGGACGCGGATGGTGTCGCGAGGATGGAAAAGATAAAAGAGGTAGCCGCGAAAGGGCGTTCCCCGTAAACGAGACTCGATTGTCCGTATCGGGAGCGTTCCTCGAGGTCTCGTAAAATCGAATTCCACTTTGTTTGGCCGAATATGTACACGCCGGCATTCGGTATTCAGCATGCGGCTCGCTCGGCCAGGCGTCGCCGCATCGCGCCGTATCAAAATAGAGCCTCCGCTACGGTAACTTATTCGCCCGAACAAAATCGCGTGGAAGGGTAGTATTTTATGGAGTCCCGTTCGGGGGTTATATACGATGAATAGATCGAACGGTGGCGGGGGACTGGCCTCGTCGTATGTGACTCGAATCTGTCATAAAACGGGGGTGCAGCCACCCTCGCGCGCGACAAGCACGCACGTATACTAATCTCGCCGTTTGCCTTAGAACCGATGATCCTTTTGATATTCTCCTCGTATGTGGAACCTCATTTTCCGCTAATGATAGCGGTGGTTAGTTTGCTGGCCGGCTCGTGGGAGCTCCTCTTTAAGAGTACGCTTCGTCACGCGCGGCTCCGAAGACCGTGTTACAAACGAAACGTTCTTCCAACTTAATTTTTGTAGTCACGTCAAATACGTGAATTCCTATCTTTACGGGTTTCTAATCTTCGTTCACGCACCCTGTTATCACTCCGTCGCATCGTTCGTCTCGACGTTACTTCGTTGTAGATACTCTATTTTACCTATCGAATCTGGAGATCTTACATGTTGTCTGTATTTCTACAGCCGTACAAACAAAGTCTGATCCACCGTTATCAGGTCCCTCAAAAACGATTCCTTAAAGGTGAGCCGTAAACAGACGAAGATACGTCCCGTTAAATAGGAGATCTCGACTTTAGTGAAATAGAGTTTCACGGATTCGTCTTATCGTCAGAACTGCGATTCGAGCCGTGATTCCACGAGTCACGAAATTCTATTCACGCGGAGCCCACCGGGGCCCTCGATGACTAACATTCCGCTGACAACTGTTCACGGGTGATAGATAACCCTTACGGCTCGCGTGAAATCCCGCGAGCGTATCATGTCGGCGGATTATCAATCATAATCGGAAAATAATTATCCGCGGCCGACGAGTTCCGTGCTAGCACGGACGAATGGGAAGACCGGCTTGTCCGCCCGGTTAAAACGGCATCTGAATCGCCGCTAATTGTGAGGAATGGTCCCGCGTCGGTCGCGACCGATCGCTGATTCGACGGACGACGCGCGTGTGTGCACGCCTCGAGTGAGCTCGTTCGATACTTATTAGACATCGAGAAGAAGCGATGCCTCGCGTGGATGTCGGGCAAATTGTATTTAAAATGTTGGGAACGTGCCTCGAGCCAGGGTATCATTTTACGGTTTGAATAACTTTATGATGTATTCAATTAAAATACTCATAGACTTCAGCTTTTTATGAATTCGACCAGTATACAATTCTTAAATTATTATACCAACTGGTAGTCTCTGATGTTTCGATACAGACACATTTTGTGATCACTCGTAAAGGATTTCACCGTACTAAAATATTCATTATCACGTCGTTGAATTGAAAACTTTATACAGGCGGCAACTTTTCCCCGTCGGAGATTACAATAACATCTCGTTACCACGAGTGGAGCAGGGATTCTGACTTTCTGCGTGACAACGAGCCTCGGCGAGGAGGGTCGGGAAATAAACGACACGAGGGAACGATTAAACGTCCGTCCGATGTCCATCAATATCGGAGGGCCCACCAAGCAGAAGAAGAGGTTCACGCGCGAGATTGGCCAAGGTTTTGCACGCGACCGGCAAAGATATCCGCGCGAGACCAATACCGGACAATGCCGGACTGTCGGCATTATGGGGGACATTGTCGTCGTCTTGATATGAGCTCTGTTGCCTCGGGTGTACAAGCTGCAATATCGTCGCCCGTCTCTCTCCGTCTCCTCTCACTCCCTTCTCGTGTCCTCGGACGAGCCGATCGGTTACTGGGAAACCCGTCGACTTGTTCCTATCGATGACGATTCTATTCTCGCTGGTTGTACGACAGTGCCCTGTAGAAGTCTTTTACGATATTCTACGTTGATATCAATAAGTATCACCGGTAATAAATCATAAGTGTGGCATTTGTTAAAGCAGCATCGTTTTTTGAGATACATAATGTCGTTAATTTTATATACAATTACAATTGATCGATTAATTGGCAGCATCATTTGTCGTTCGACTGTACATAGCTACATACGGCCGGGGCACGGGTGCGACGCGATTGTTCGATCGCGAATCTTTTTGCCAGGGGCGCGTGAATAAGCTCTTTATCTGTGTGACCCTGTACACGCATTATGCGCGGTGGAAGCGGGAAACGGGACGTCTGTGACCGGTTCACCGCGACAACGGTCCTTTTTCCAATTATCGATTCGAATCGAGCCCTTTTCCTTTAACCGAGTCCGGGTTTTGCACCGGGCAAAAAAGGATCCGACAATGGCCGAAAATATACATTACATTCACGCGGACGGATCGTCCCTTGGTTAGCCGCGGTAACAATGAAATCGAAATTAAACCCGTGACACATTGTTTCCGCGTGCTCCCAAACGGAACGCATTTTCCGCGATCGGAGAAATTCAATAGGAACGCGCCCGTTCAATGGCCAATTAAATCGAAAAAAAACCCGGCCATTTCGCGCGAAACGCTGCCCTTTTTCCTCTCTGTAGCGCTTATTTCTATTCGATTCGATCGTCTCTAAGCGTTTACGACTGTTTTTTTTTTTTTCCATCGTTATTCATTCCTATTTTTCTACCGTTGTAAAATGCACTGCAATTGCAATTGCAATTGCAAAAACTGTAAGATGATCTAATCGTAATAAAATTTATATAGAAATCGTATTTAAATGGTTTGGCGATGTGTCAAAGTTATTTGATACACAGTGTGTACATAAGCGACGGTCACGTAGGAACTGCTGGAAACTCTTCTCCTCACCATTCTCTGGCCCGTAATCGTCGTTTCTTCCCTTCGCCTTGGTCTTGTGTAATCGATTTGCGGAAGTGCCGATAAGTAAAACGTTATCGTGAGTCCTTCTGTGGGAAAGATAAACGGCCGAGCAGCTTGTCTTTCTTTCTTATAAAAAGAGCGGTGGTAAAGGACGAGCATCGTGAACCAACGCGTTATTTACGTGCAACACTGTCCCGATCGCGTTCGCTATCTAAACTCGAAACCGTTCTCTTAAAAAGGGATCGCTTTCTGCGAATAAAATTCTTATCGTTCGAATGTGCAAACGAGTATGTTGCCTCTGCGTAGGTTTTTTTTAATTAAAACATCCGAAGGAGAACTGGTGGCACTATTAACGAGGCAAATAACTGATTGCCATTGCAATATTACGTAGTTAGAGGATAACTCTCGAACGTGCAATCGAATTATCGGCTTTCTCGGGGTTAACAGAACTTCGTTAAACGCGACCGCGACGTACCGTTCATTAGGGCTAATAGTTTCAAATAGAAGGCTGAAAGGCGTTTGGCTTTTTCGATTCGTCAGCCAAGGGCATTGTTAATCGCGGCCAAGCCACGGTAAACGCGAAGCCTGAATGGCTCGCAAACGAGAAGGATCTTTAATATTAGTTAGCAGAAGCGGAAGGGTAAACAATCGATCTAACAACCGAGCGTAGTTCGACCGGCGATCGCGATCGCGGTTCCCCCTCGGTGCGTGAAAGGGTGAAAAAGCGGCGTGCACACCTTCTTCCTGTTACGACTATTCGTTATCCTTCGTCAGGTCTGACAATCGAGGAATGAAAGTTACATAAAAGTCCTGTGTGCCCTCTTAACGCTTAACAACGTGTACAACCGTCCGTCGGGGATGAAAGGAGTATCCGCGGGGAAGGGGTGAAATGAACGCAATCAACCTTACGCTATGCGCTATCCAGTCTGGTTCTACTCCACGCTTTACTTTTACCAATTCGTTTTGCTTGAACGAGTTTAAGAGCGATTACGGTGATTAGATGCATTCATCTGTTCAAAACGGATTTATTAATTCGCGAGGTTGATTAGCTTTCTTAATTCTTTGCAGGTCGTTATTGATTAATTTAGAAAACAGGCTTTGAGTTTGTCTAGCAATACTACCTTTTATTTTCCTTCAAATGAATAGTAGACAAAGTTCCATCAATTTATCTTAAGCCAGAACATGATTGCACGTACATCAGTTCGAGTAGAAATATTCACGTACCTTTCAATGTTCATAGAATAAAAATTTCCCTCGACGATTTTTTCCAAGTTCGCATTCTCTACCGAAGATTTATCTTCATTATGTTCGCCTGTATCGTTCTTCATTTTTATGATTAGCTACTCGTTCCAGTTTCTGTAGCGTCAATTCGGCAAATCTCCTTTGCTCGATTCTTATCGGAATTCCTCGTGCCTTTCATTCTTCTTTCGAATAAACGCGTTCTTTTGCCCCGACGCGGCTCCGGCGGCGGTAAGCCGGCCGCGTTATCCGCGGGACTTCCTTTTTCCACGATACGACCGAAGAGACAATTTTATATTATTGCATTATATTCCGCTGGGCTCTGTGAAAATTGGCTCTTTCGAAGATTATCGTATTATCTGCCCGTACAAGTGGTCCCATTCTAGAGAAATACCACACGGTTCGAAATTCATCCAAGAGTTGATTGAGAAAAGTGGACAAGTCCTTTCTTCACAATCATTTCTTATCGTACATCGATATTACTATGTATACGTAAAAGTCAGGGGATATTTACACGTTTGTTTAACGAAATGGTTGTAATTATCAGTCATAATGTGGTGATTACATAATTAAACGGAAAATTTATAGTGTTCACCGATAACGCCACGCGACGATTTAAACTGATCGATTGGCAGATTTTAATCGCGATGCGGAATTATAAACGCGTCCTCGGTGGAGCTGTGAGGCTCCCAGCGAGCGTGAAACCGGTGACGGCTTTATAGTCAATTATAACGGGATTATTACTCCCGCGATTCGGCGAATTCGAAAATGAAAATGGTATATTCGTGTGAATCGTTCAACGATCCGCGGGATAAGGCGGCCTCGCAATTAACTTTGCCCGAAGAACGCGTCTACGTCGACAGCTCCATTTCCGTTATCCGCGTGAGACCTTGACTTACGGTAACGCCGAAGCTTAAACGCAAGAATCTGTCTACTCCACATTACAATCTATCGTTGCGATAATTGCATTCGGGCTTCTTTGAATTTCTTCAAAGATGGAAATCGACTATCGATCGTTTTTATATTACTCGTATTTTGTACTTTAAACGAAATCCAACAACGAATATGAGTATAAAACATGAAAATTGTATAAATAAATAAATAAATAAAATCGATTCAGTTTCTGATATGATAGGAATTACTGACATGCAATTTTCTATTTCTGGGAGTAGAGACTCTAAAGAGGAGAGAAAGGCTAGGTGTAAAGTTTTCAGAGCGAACAAGGAGAAACTGCGTGCAAACGTTGATAGCTTTGCGGAAATTAAGCGAATCGACAGATACGATGCAGGAACATTAGGAGTCACTATCTAAGGTTTAGAAATTACTAGTCATTTACAACCGCGATATGCGTGTAAGGAAATACCTCACCCATTACAGAAAGTCTGTCTCCAATATTCCTTAAATATTACTGTAGGCATTTAATTCAAGAGTGGGTTAATAAATAAAATATATAAGTCACACTTTAAAAATAATATTCCTTTATTTAATTGTCCTAAACGCCTTTTAATTTCTACACTATTTTATTTTTACAATATTGAAAGTTGTAATTTGTAAAATCAGTATTTGAAAAATACTCTGCAGGTTTCTGTCAGGAATTCGCATTATTGATTGAAGAGTCGTTGCAGTACCGGCAGGCGTAAAATGATCGACGATGTATAATTCCGGTTTCAGAAGCAGAACTCTTCTTTACGAACAGCTACGTAGCATTACCGACAAGCTGTTCACTGCTTACCAACGACGAATAAGGAAACAAAAATTGAATACATTCCTTTCAACTATCCTTGTTTGAGAAATACGAACCTTCACTTCGCCTGTGCGATATTTTATGTAATTCTAAAGAACGGGTCATTTAAAAAAAATAATGAATAGCGTAAAGAATAAATGCAGCGATCAAAGAAAGCCCCGTTTTCAAGCGTCAATACATCGATACTTTGTAAAGCACTGTAAAAATGAATTCTGTATTGATGTGAAACACCGCGAAGCTGAAAATGGCACGCGAATCGAGACAGAAATATAGTGACGTCAATCGGAATGCACGTCGGTCGTTCGAACACGGAACAAAAACGTGACTCGAAATCCGCGGCTTCGCTCGCGCGTTAATTGTGACACCACAATCGCGTCAATTTGCGACATAACGAGTCGGCTGCGTTTCGCAAATCGCGATGGAATGAAAGGACTCGCAACGACGATAATCAGAAGTCTCGAATACCGAGCGTTTTATTTCCCTTTTTTCGTGTCTCCCGGTTTCGAACAGGACAAACCACCGTGTCAGTGTGTCGACGCGCATAATTGGCTCGTTATATTAATTGAATTTCATTATACGGACGACGGACAATAACGGTCCGAGCCGGTTGGGCTCGCGCGGCCGAAATGGAATCAACGCACGCGCGCGTGCACGAGCGTACGCGTGAAACGAACACCGAAAAACGTTTCACGGTCGTTTGTTCGCGCGACGATTCAAAAAACGCAGATAATTCAACCGGTATAACGCAGCGCAGATTGCTCTGAAAATATTTTTCCCCGTCTCGCCATAACGGAACAACGTTTCCGCGGGATTTCACGCGCCGTGATTTAGCCGCTAATTAAAAACGATTTTCGAACCGGATCGTCTGCGGTGCAATCGTTTCGCCTCGCCCGCCCCTTTCTCTCTTCGCTCTTCGCTATAATCCTATTCAATGAAATGATTATATTGTCCCACCTTTGGACACAATTTGCATCGCGTGTTCTGCTTTACTTTTTTATTAACCGGGGACGTAAAATAAGCTACAAAACAGATATTTGTGATTTACAACCACCGTCATCCTTCACGCTTCTGAATATTATACTGTTCCCATTAAATCAGTTAAAGTTGTCCGAACATTTCTGGAACCCGGCGCGACGAGGCGTGAATTTTGTCCTCTCGGACCCAAAACGAACGCGAGCCAGCGTTCGCTGCGAAAACCGCGACCGTACGAGCGTCACGTCTCTCTCCCTCTCACGCTCTGAATGCGACGTGCCGTCTTCGAACGTTTTCTCGAAATTGATTTATGCCCCTGACAGCCGACGCGGGCATTGTGCTCGGTCGGTCTGCGTCGTTGTCCATTCAAACAAATTGACCACCGGCAGACCGGCCGCGCGCATTGTCGCTCCATTGAACAATCCGCGGGGCGAAAAGGGCGAGAAAAATGGCAATGCGCGTCGTCGACCAGATGCGGGGAAAAAGCTCGGGTCCATTGCCAGATTGTCTCTGTCCCTGTCTTGCGGCGAGGAGATATTCGCGTGAGCGCAACGGAGGAGCTCGTAAATCTTTTCACGTCGGTTCGTGAATCGGGACGGGTGACACGGTAGCCTTTGTTTAGGCGACAGCTTTCAGTCGCGTCTCAGTTCGATATTATGACGCTGGTTGACGTTATTGTGAAAATATATTGTTCGTTAGAACGCGCAATTTGTTTGAATTTCATTGGATCGCGCGGATTACCGAGAAAAGGAACCGAGATAAAACGAACGGGGTAACCGTTCGGTGGCACACTAACAAGAATGAACCGGCTTTCGTTCAATTTCGAGCGGCGAACCGCAGGACTCGGCATCCAATTCTCGGTCTTAATTAGCGGAACGTGATTAAAACCGACGTGACGCGGCACCGCACGTTTTTTCGCCAGCCGCGCGCCACACAGCCGGTCGTCCACCATTCTGTTCCAAACGAGCGGCATCGGAACGCCGGTTTTTGTCTCCCGGCTCGCGAGGATCGCGATTCCAGGGGCCAGTTTCAGTGAGGGCTCCGATTGGACGGCGAGGTTAATAGAAACAAAAAGGAAAACGGCCGATGCCCCAAGACCGCCCAGCGTGGTCAAACGACCGCGACGCGCGCCAAGTGATTCTTCTTCCACGTGGCCGGTGGTC
Source organism: Ceratina calcarata (assembly GCF_001652005.2). Taxonomy (NCBI): domain Eukaryota; kingdom Metazoa; phylum Arthropoda; class Insecta; order Hymenoptera; family Apidae; genus Ceratina; species Ceratina calcarata. The sequence continues at coordinate 100,525 of NW_017145399.1, forward strand.
GCCATATCGGTCTCATACAGCTATTCCGCGGCGACCGGAAGACTTGTTTGCTCGTTAACCGGTTTGTTTCACCGTGAAATCCTTGAACGCGATGCAATCTTTATTATCTCTGGTAAATACGTAAAATAGAAAGGACCATATTTACGGATATTTCAAGTACCTACCGAAAATAATATACGACGTGTATGAATTTCTCCTCTCTTCCAGATTTTTACATTTTACTTCGGTTCTCTATCCATCGTTCCCTTTCCTTGTTTACCGGTGACTACGTTCATTTCGCAAAATTGTCGGACGCCGGGCGTCTTTTTCTTTCCCAGCTACGGGCTACTCGGCGAGAGTAGTCGACAAAAGAACATCGGCGGTGGAGTTCAAGATGGCGTTTAGTAGAAAGGGACAGATCCCGGGTGGTAGAACCGACGAAGAAGCGGCACCTCCATATCCACCCACCGGGCTCCTCCGCTTTCTCTTTCCCTCTCCAGGAGTAACCTTCACCTCCTCCGGGCCGGGCAGCATTGTTGCCACGAGCAGGAGAGACAAAATGAACCCGATTGTTAGTCCGGGAGGCATCATAATGAACGCCCATTCACCGGGAGACACCAAATGAGCTCCCGTGTCTTGTCTCGTGGCTTTGTCCACGATACTTTTAATTCTCTGCTCGCCCTTTGTCTTGCGCCGAGAGAAGAGGCTCCTGGGCTCGACCTGCTATCTTCTTTCTTCCTCCGTCCCCATCCCTGTTAATACGTATCCCCCGCTCTGTGTCTCCGCGAATCTTTTTTTTCTCCCTTATTTCCCTTCTTCTCTTCCTGTCCTTTTTCTCTGCCCCTTCCTCAGCTTCTATCATCCGAGATTGAATTCGAACTGATATGACGGTGTTGTCCTTCCGGTTCCATCGATCGCGAACCTTGCAACACTGAGTTTATTGTTCGCTTTCATTGCCTCCGATGTCCATGAGTTCTGCTTTGAATTTTGAAGGGAGTCGTTTGATACTCCGGAATTGTTCATCGATTCCCTTACTCGAGATGAAAAATTTTCTTCAACGTATCTTGACACAAATACATTTCATTTTGCTTCTAAATACAATCATAGACAGTTTTTCTATTGAATGATTTCTGATAATGTCTCTAGTCATCCAGCTTTTGAAAATCCAAGTTCCAACCATTAGTAGGTGAATTGGATCCGGTAAGTGATAGCTGTCCTCTGCTAACACAAACAAGAACATCCAATTTATGTTCTAACACTGTCCCGACACCACCTGAACGAGATTCTCATAAACTTATGCTTATACGTGTCGAACTTTCGGAAGTTAAAAAACACGGCATCCCATCCACCCTTCTGGTTTACTTTCTATTTGTACACGCCGCCATTGTGGGTTCCATTTTTCGCCCGGCTCGAAGCTCTTCTTGGCACGAGTGTGCGCGAAAGGAGAATGAAAATATTATTGCTCGATCCGTATTCGTATTGCGCGCGTCATGCATAAATGCATCGATCGGGAGGTCCCTCCTGCTCCCTCTTATTTCCTCGTCGCGTCTCGCGGCAGCCAGCAAGCGGCTGTACAAACAACGATATCCATAATGTTCGAGTTACAAGCAACGGATTAGCAACCGTACCCTGTCTCGCGTTCGTGTTGGTACGTCGCGCGCGTATACTCGTTTCTTTCTCCAACGTTTCGTCCCCGGTCCCTTCCTTTGACCGTGTTCGCGAGATCGGAAACCGAGAAGGAGCTGCATCACGCGGATCATCCCTCCTTATTAAAGTTATCTTCAAACAGGACTGCACATACTCGCGCGTCATAAACGTTAAAACCAATCGAAGCTACATAACGTTCCCTTAATGTAGAATTATAGAAACGCAACTACGCACAGGTAAACACCAACTCCCCGATGCACTTTATTTTCCGCTACCCTCAAATTGTGCCCTGTCTCGTACAAAAAAGAGAAAGGAGCCAACCTCCCTTCTGTGCAACGTGCGTTTGTCTCGTCGGCCCTTCGTTGGGCCACGGACTCGATCAACGCTATGAATGGGAGGAAAAAAAGTGTCATGAATCTGAAAGATTCGACGACGCTGTGGCACCAGTGAAAGGGGATTTCCCTGTTGGCTTATTACGGATATAGGTATCTAGCCTCACGAACGACGCGTACCGTGGCTAATCGCATGAAATCGAATCGAAAGTGATCGATACCGGGTCAATGCAGTCACGAATGACCGTGAATTACCTTCTCTCCCCATCGGTTTCTTTCGCGCTGCCTCTATGAAAGACGCGTCTCTTCCTCTCTGCGTGAAGAGCGGGGAGAGCGCGGAGGGAGACACCGGGACCTCAACAAATTGACATTGTTCCCACAATAGCTAATAAATTGTTTTTCACGGTGTACCTTTTCATCCTATTCGACATCGTACAAAGGTGTTTCCGAACCGTTCATGGCTCATCGGTTTCTCCCCACGCTGCTTCACGGCTTCTGCAACGCTCAATACCTGTTTCGGAAAAGTTGTAATCCGAATGGAAAATATTTGTAATTCCATACTTCTATTGGCACGTATTTTTTCAACACAATCACGGAAACGAATCAATTCTGCGCTGGCTTGTTGCGCAAGCCTTTTCAATCGACATCGAGGCTGCGACGAGAAAGGAGACAAACATATAAGCTGATAAATTCTATCATGCTTTAAGAATATTCTTCGGTCTTCGACGACACTGATCGCATTTGCGATTCTTAAAATCTCCGCACCGTTACGTTAAGCGTATACAGGACAGCCTCCGCCATTGAACTTCCATCCAAATCCCCGCTAACAACACGTACAATCGTTAAAACCGTCAACAGGTCGCAATTCGTAATTCGAATTCCCGCTGTCTGCCGCGCGTCAGGAAGCTAAATCCTGGCTTTTGGATCTCGCGGACGCCACGTCATTCCACCAATTAACCCTTCACGGTGGATTCGTGCGTCGTGGCGAACACAGGACCATTCCCGCCGTGGGAAAGAACAACGTTGCGCTCGCAACGATATTACATCGTTTTTCGCGCTCGAACCATTCGCGATTCCGTGTCAACTTATCTCCTCTGATTTTTTTTCTGTTTCGCTCGTACGTTTAAGGCCGAGAGGAAGAAGAGCGTGCCCACGAGGATAAAGGGAAGGGAGTTCTGTCCACCGGTGAAAATGTGTAGTCACGTTGTTATATTGGCTGGTAGCTTGCGCGCGGACCTCGCGTTCGTGGGCCGCCTCTATGGCGTGATTAATTCTATTTACCTGCGACCGGTGCACCGGTGGATACGCCCGTGGTATAATTTATCAGTTTCTCGGGCCTCATTGTCGCCCGTACGGCTCGTTGCTAATAGTCGGCCATTCAGGAATCGAGGGAAGCCATCTATTCTTATTACGACCGCTGGGCCGTTGTCCAACGGATCAAGACACCGCAGCATTCTCCTGTCCCCTCTACTTCGTTTCTCTCCCGATCCGTCTGCAATTGTCTTCTATAGAGAAGATGTGACTACATACCCTTTGGAGGAGAGTAAGCAGTTTGATGCTTCGAATACTCAAGTAAATTTTCAAAATAAACCCTTTGGAAGATTTTGATTTATATATTTATTAGCAGGATTATCGTAACAACGGAATAGAATATAAAATACGTATGTATATATCAAAGAGAATTGTAATAAAAAAAAGGAAGAATATACGTAGCGTCGGTTTCAACCCTTACGCGTTTCCACCGGAAATGGGAAGCGATCTCGGCACCCAGAGGGGACGTACGTCGACTCCTATTCCCGGCACTTACCCCGTAAACAGAGGCCCATAATCGATTAGGACGCGCGCGTATGACCATGGGAAGATTTAGTGGCTGAAACAGATGGGGAGTTTCGGACGATGTCACCCCTTGTCTCCGGTAGTCATTAGCCCGGGCCATTGTTAATACCTGGCCGGAGAGAGACGCGAGGGGATAGTCGATACAAATCGATACCCACGGTTGATCGACTCCCGGTTCCCGGTTCGGTTTTAGGGGATATTTATCCATTCTGTTCACACTCGACGCAATGCACGGACGTTACACGGAATTTTCCCGCATTCATCATTCTAATATACACTCGTAGACAATTTCGATACAAGAAGATTAATCTAATAATAGGCTACAATTTTTTGTCTCCGCGTCGTGCAAATGTCATTCGGTTCCTGTATGGTTACTCCATTTTAAAGACGGGCCATAGGGATTTTGAAATCCTCACCGATGGAGAAAAATCGAACATCCAACCTTAACTTTCAATTATTACTATTGCCCCGTTTTACCGGTGAATCCTCTCGACGACGTGCGCGGACAAAGAAGAAGAAGAAGAATTAAAATAACGCGTACACGTATCCATACGTACACGGTCCGTGTATGGAGTAATAGGAGAGAGCACAGCGTTTCTCCTTTTTTTCTCTTCGCATTTCGCATTCGTCGCCTGGCGCGCGCGCGTCGACTCGCTACTTTGCCATTATGATCCGCAGCCTCGTTTCACGTATGCGCCCGGACAGAATGCGCGCATTGAATCCTCTTCCTTCACCGTTGGGGGCCTCTCATTGAAATCGTTCCCGCGATTTTTCCGCGCGAAGCCCTGCGCGCGTACGAGTTCGTCCGTTGGGAATTTTGACCGATGTCAGAGGCCATCCAATCGTGAACACCGAAATCCGGTGTTCGCGGAGGAATCATCCGTACGACGGGATCCCTCGATCTCCTGACGAAAATGGAAATAGGCGTTTGGAATCGAGTTCGAGACAGAACGCATCTTGCTTCTCGGCCTCCTAGCTAAAATGGGAATAGACAACGACTCGGGATCGAGTCCTAGTCTGGTCATACCACCCTCCACCGATCCGCATTCTTTCTCACGGATTTCTGATTGGGAGCAACGAAGCGTGTCACAAGAGAGACACGAGAATATGATTTAAGACGCGAGTCTGGTTCGAACGAATAGAAAAGCACCAAGGGAGGAAGGCGAAGGATGACCGTGCAGAACCGATCGCGAGGAGAGGATGAAGAGACGATGACGAGATGGAAAGCCGGCTTAATGAAGAATTCGACGCACTCCTGGCAGCCCAGCTGCTGATCAAAGAATCACTGAATCGATTTATCCCTGAATCGATCTAATCACCGAAGTCGGCTTCCACGAATCCGGGGATGAAAACCTGATTAACGCGATCCGCGGCATAATGCACGCTTATCGTCCCTGGTAATTACGTATTGGGACAGCTTCGCATTTTGTTATTCCTCTTTCAAGTACAAGTAGTGTGTATGTTGAAGTACAGTTTTTTTTTTAGTACTCAAAACTGGAATTCATGTGTAATTAAACAAAAAAAGGCACAAAATGTTTATAACGTATATAAAGAATTCAAGGTACAATCATTTCCCCAATAATAATTAATTAAATCGATTTAATTCTCGACAGACTTATTCGTTCCTTGTATAATCGGAGTTTTATACACGACATCCTTGATCTGCATAAAATCACTGTATGTGGGACGTCCCGAAGCCAGAGGCATTGTCCATGAAAAATTACCGAAACACGCGACACAGTCCATTCTTCTTCTCTGGAACTGCTATATCCGCGTACTTATAATGGAACCATCCCCCGGCCACCCTCCAGGCTCGTCGGTCACATTTTTCCATCTTTTTCCAGTTGTCCTCGTCTTCTCCCTCCCTCCTTCCAGCAGTAATTTATCACCGCTCATAACAAGGAGCCGCAAGTTTGTACATATTTCAGTCTCTCATCCGCCACCTCCACCCTCTGTCAACTCCCTCTCTCTCTCTCTCTCCCTTCTACTTGTTCCTTCGCCCCTTCGTCGCCACCCGCGCTTTTCTCTCTTCTCGTATTCTCGGACAAAGGACACGCCAGCTAGAGAGACGAAGACGAAGCGGGTAGGGGGTGGAAATCTGGGCCGAAAGGACGGGGCAGGGGGTGACCAAGAGAGCAAAGACGTTATTATTTATATGGAGGCATTATACACATATATCAGCGCGGAGAGTCGCTGGAATATTGTTCAAGACGAAGCGCGCATACATTACGAGACGGTGAAGGGTGAGAGCGACCCCAGCCAGCTTTTATTACCGCGACCACTTATTTGTTAACATAATATACACATTACGGGGCGGCGCGTGCTGCCGCCGCCCCGAGTTTCGACTGTTCGAGTCTCGATACGCGAGCATCTCGCGGCACTGGCTAGGTCGAGGGTCGAAAGGGGTCGGGACTAGGCTTTTAGACACGGTGGACGATTTTTCGCGAACCACCCCCTCGAAGGGACCGAGCTTCTTGGCCGACGCGAACCACGTCGGGCAGCCACTTAACGGCGTCGGGGGTTGCAACCCCCTGGATTTCTGTGTATTGTGTTCTCTGATCGTTCGTGTGTTTCTAATGGGAACCGTGACCCTGTCCGAAAAGAGGACTTTACTTTCACGTTCCCTTTAATTGCACCTGAGAGGCGTTCGAGAGTTTTTCTCGCCCCTCGTACTACGCCGTGTTGATTTTTTTAAATTTTGTTGATTCCGGCACGACAAATAAAATTATAACAAGAATTACAATACATGTAGATATCTCACAATTATTCGTATCACGTTCTTTTTATTCAAACGTTATTAACGAGTATAACCACGAACCTCTGAGGATTCAATGTTTCTATGTATAGACGTCAAATTCCATTATCCAAGATTAGTAGCGTATTTATTCGACGCAATAACATAGGATACTCGTTTACGCTGAATTATTGGCTTAAGTCGTAGCGTCTAAACCCAAACGACTGTAACTTATGCTATAATGCTGGTCCAGCTGATCATCCTCACTATTACCGCTGACTAAACGCGCGACGGCATTAATAAATCGTCAATAATATACCTGTTCCATTATTTTCGTGGAACCTCCTCCAAACTTTGTCAGCTTATGTATTTACGGTACCGCTTACTGCATATTTAAAGTCTTAAATAATACTTGATTCAATCTGTTACTCCTTGTATTCCTATTCCATAATTTTCTCAAAACGCTTTTCAGTTCTCTTAAATAAACAAGAATTACCATCGTACACTGCATGATATTCGTTTAATTCCTACTTGACTCGAAACATAGATCATTTTCAATCCAGTATGCATTTAAAAGCAACGATATAGAACGAAAACGAAGGAGAAAAATTAAAAAAACGTTTAATTCACGTCCGGAGGGTAACACCTCTTCTGGCCCTCGGTTTTTCCCTCCGTGGGGTAAGTATCGGTGATGCGAGAGGAGTCAGGTTGAAAGGCGGGCCTCTCGATTAGCGGCCGCGCACCAAACACTGACCCCGAGCACGCGAGTGGACCTTTTCAAAAGTGCCACTGGTATAGAACACTCTTCGTATACCTACCTACCTACCACATACACATAGATATAGGTACACACGGTTATCCCCGGAATGTAGGCGCTCTCGAGATACCAGGCTGAAAGGCAAAGCCGCGGGTAAGCCGCTTTGTAGCCTTTAACCGTGGACGCTTAAGAGGGTGGAAGTATATTATGGGCAATATTACGGATGAATGCTGGCCAGTGCGAGAAACAGCCACTTCGGGCGATAATCTCGTTACGCGAACAGTCTACGTTTCCTGTTTACGCGATGGGGAATTGACTTCCTTTAAGTGCAATAACGACTCGTCAGTGTATTAGGGGATGACATCAAAGAAGTACAACCGTAGATGAATCAACGAAAAACTCTGTCGTGGAAAGGATACCAGAAAATAAAATATATCGTAAATAACGAGTAATTATAACTGTGTTGATGTAAAAAAGGAGGAAGTATGGGAGACTGCGATTGGTATGATGGCTGATTATGGGGAACGTGAACGCGTAACGCGACCCGTAAGTGAATCGCGGATGTGATTATCCGAGAAATATTGTTCGTAGGGCGACAAAAGGCAAAAGGGTAAACGCGCGCAGCGAAGGGAGGCTGGATAGCTGGGAGCGCTGTGATTGGTGCGATTGTTCCTAAGAATCGCGACGGCTTAAAGCGATCGGGAGTGAATCGAGGAAGCCGGGAACAGAGTTTCTGCAAATTATTACGGGCTTAATGAGGATTTACAGCGCGACTGTCGTAGCTCTCCCCTAATTCTAATTAACGAGCGTTTACGTGAAAACACTGATGTGTCTTTGGAAGCCTAAACTGAAACTGCTAACTGTTTTCTTTACGATAATTATTTCTTAATAATTTCAAAAGTTTATGCAATTTAACGTAGAATAATGATCATTCTTACATAAGCGTTTCCTTACAATTAAAAGTGAATTCTCGTTAAGATAAAGCAATCGAGATAACTCCATGCGTGATACATCGGTACATCCATAAAAAATAGAAGAGCGACACTCCCGAGGCAGATGCATCGTAGACTCTGTCTCTCTATTCATAGTCCCGTAGGCAGGAACACGCGCGTGGAACGCTTTAATGCGACGCAATAATATGGTAATAAAGCGTGCATGCGATTCTCGTTTAGATTCAGCCCGAACCCCTTTTTTCCGGTCGACCTATAAATATCGGCCGTGACGCCCGGGGCGGTCCTCGTCCTGTTCTCAGTGATCGAACCAGATCGAACGATCCTTCGAAGACTTATTTTTTCGAAAGGGCCGCACCGTATAGACAATCAAGCGGTTATAAATTCACGTCGTAAAGATGTCTGTAGTCTTGTAGGAAACGGGGTGAAAATGGGCCAGGCGGTCGCGGAGCCAGCCAGCCGGTGCAACGGCGATACACGTTCCGATTCATTGTCTGTTAACGATTTACGAGTTCTCCTTTTTTTTTTCTCTCTCGTTCGTCCCCTTACGCGTTTCCGATCGTGCCCTCCTGTCGTGGTATCGAGGCTGTGCGACGCGTCCGCGACGACGCTGAGCTCTCTATTCTCGTAGTCTCCGTCATAAATATGGTGCTGCATTGTCGAGAAAACTCGGGGCAAGGTTCCTGGTGCGTGGATTCTGCGATAATGCGAAGGGAAAGGGAGCGAGAGACAGATTTTTTTGTACGACGGAATTAATGCGTTCGGGAGTGACGTGCGACAATTTGATATCCGAGAACGCCTTTCGGGGCGGGGAGGATGTTATAATATCCTTCCTGCAAAACACAGAATCGCATTTCTCCTCGTCGCCGAATCTCTTCAAATTTCTGACATTCCCCGCGGGACTTCCTACTGTTAAAATAAAAATCAATCTCCGGATCGACCGGGTGCCCCTCGAATTCGAATTATCCCGTCGACATTAAACAGCTCTTAAAGCGTGGCTGCTGGAAAATCTTCCAGCGGCCAAAAGGAGAAACGGTAAAAGGTGTGTACTCCGAAATCGAGCCAATATTTATGTAACAGAATCGCGTCGCCTCTTTGCGACATCCAAGTCTTCTCTCCCCTCGAAGATAAGTAAACACAAGCGGGTGGATTCATCGTCGTTTCCGCGAGAGGTGAGAGAGTAGAAGAACAGGGGTTACCGTAGGAGAGCATTATGAAATCGACAAGGGGTTAAAGGGAAACTGGTCCATTTCGCGGAGGATCATCGACGATACGGTGTTCAAATTAAATTTAAATCGTCATTCCTTGACCGTCATAGTAGTCATTATGTCGTACCAAGACGATCGGGGTTGATTTGTGATTCAAGAATATGATTAAAATCTTGCCATGAGAAACAATTAAGGATATATTGGCTATACAATCAATCCCAAAAGTTTATGCACTTTAGAAACGCATTTTTTAAAAAGAAATCAGACATCGGACGAACATTGCTAAAAATAAGCAACAAAAAAAAATTTTCGATTTTTCCGAGATTTTTCCAAGGGGTACCCCTTCAATTTCTTCCAAATTTTTGTTTTTGGCCAATAACTACTAAACTGTTGGTCGTATGGGAAAATTGCATCAGACCTTTTTTGTAGAGGACGACGAGATCTACAATTTCCATGTAAAAATTTTTCGCTAGCGTCAATAGTTAACGAGTAATTTGCAAAAAACTGTTTTTTCGTTTTTTGTCAATAACTCGTTAAATATTAATGCTAGCGAAAAATTTTTACATGGAAATTATAGATCTCGTCGTCCTCTACAAGAAAGGTC
>NW_017145399.1:112898-176909 GCF_001652005.2 Ceratina calcarata
ATTTATTCCAGGAAGGATAACTCGAACTTAGAACGGAAGGAGGCGCGCGGATAAGATCTAGCCGGCATCGGGCCAAAGTAGCCCTCTCCGCGGCACCACGATAACAGATACGAGGCTCAGATAGGAAACCGTCGGGTGACAAATAGCGCGTGCTGCTAGGCGCAACCCGAGTTGCTGCTGCGCTTTTTTCCCCCTATCTAGATAGCGATTCTTCTCCTCTGTCCTGTCTCGATGATAAACGCCGCTGAACTTCGCCAGGGAATCGCGCGAGCGGATCCTCCGCGGTTTCGCGCTGGGAGGTTTCATCCCTTCCGGTTATATGCGGAACGATAATTAAGAGGAGCGCGATTTGCTTCGACTTAGTAAAGAACGAAGAAATGACAGTAGCAAGCGGCGTATAATTTGTCACTTTAAAAATGTCCAATAGAAAAACAAAAGTGTGCACCGGTGGAAGCTGATTCAATGCGAGTCACAGAACAATTCGTAACAAGGAAGGTTCTTTGTTCATGGTCTTGTTAAAATTGTTTCTTTCAAAACTGTAACAGTTCTGCTTAACTCTCAACGGTCATACATCTGTAGCTTGCTGTTTCTTTAAAGTATAAATACAATTATAGCATGAAGAGCACATCAGCAGATTTTAAGGATGTATTGGCTATACAGTCAATCCCAAAAGTTTATGCACTTTAGAAACGCATTTTTTAAAAAGAAATCAGACATCGGACGAACATTGCTAAAAATAAGCAACAAAAAAAAATTTTCGATTTTTCCGAGATTTTTCCAAGGGGTACCCCTTCAATTTCTTCCAAATTTTTGTTTTTGGCCAATAACTACTAAACTGTTGGTCGTATGGGAAAATTGCATCAGACCTTTTTTGTAGAGGACGACGAGATCTACAATTTCCATGTAAAAATTTTTCGCTAGCGTCAATAGTTAACGAGTAATTTGCAAAAAACTGTTTTTTCGTTTTTTGTCAATAACTCGTTAAATATTAATGCTAGCGAAAAATTTTTACATGGAAATTATAGATCTCGTCGTCCTCTACAAGAAAGGTCATATGCAATTTTTCCGTAGATTCAACGGTTTAGGAGTAATTGAAGAAAAATGAAATTTTTTGCCAAAAGTTCGCCGTTTCGACGCTGGGATGGTCGGATTTTGTCAACATCAATAAAATGCCAAATAATCATACGTAACTCGTTAAATATCGAAGTTAGAAGGAAAACAACTTTTATTTCAAGCGATTAATGATTTCAATGACAGAGGATTGATTTATTAATCAAAAGCGAACGTTCAATCCTGTGTCTCATATTTTTAATTCGATAGATCGATAAAGACATTTTCTAAAATGATACCCTAAAATACTTGTATAGCAATTTTATCCAGGAATAACACACGGGATAGATGTGTGATCGATATAGTTCCACAGCAATCTCGCGCAAGAAAGAGCTCAAGAAAAGACTCTCGGAGATAAAGGATCAGTCCCGAAGATAATAGCAAAGAAGGGTGGCGAGAGGCTAGGAAGCCGATGAGAAAAGAGAAAGGGAAGAAAAGATTTTCTCGGTCCGAGAAAGGCGTTAGGTCCGAGTTTTTTAACGACGTTCCGGCTTTGGCAAGTTTTCACGGCAGAAGAAGGGCCTGTTTCGAAGTAGAAGCACACCAGAAGTGATCGGGAGACGCGGACGGTGTTGCAAGATTAAGAATCGATTGCGATTTCTTTGATCTACAGGATTGCGAAATGCGAACGCGAGAAGAAACGCGCTTTGTAAGAAACTGTTTCTTGGAACGTTTTCCCGTTTCTCTTTTATACGAGCGTTCACGAAGAAGCTTATTACTTGTTCCAAGAAGAGCCCGGTTGTAACTTGTGTTCTTGCTGGAAGTAAATTAAAGAACTTCCAATAGGAACACGAGAACAGTCGGCGAGATGGTAAATTTCTCTGGAGGATATTTTGCAGAAACTTATCGCAAGAAGCAATTACATTTTATATTTTTCTGCCATTTAAATTTAGTATCGATTGTGTCGCCTGATCGAAGACATATTCGAAAGCGGAAGGGATACCGAAGCTACGTAACACACCTGTGATAATAACAGCTCGTGGAAGAGACAGAAACAGAGAGAGAGAGAATGTATTGTGCGCAAAGTGCATCGAACTCACGTGCACGCACGAGCGTGCACAGACAGTAAAAAAAAAAGATAGAAAAGAAAGAAAAGTTGGAACAAGAGGAACGTAGCGGGACAGTGTGCGTAGGTGGACGGAAGACAGAGGGACACGGGGAACGCTGGAAACAGAACGAGAAGGCCGGAGAGACAAAGGGTGAATGGAGAGAGAAGAAAAGGGTGAGACAAAGGATAAAAAGAATTCAAGCACGAGAGAAGCACGAGTGAGTGAACGAACGAACGCGGAACGAAGCGAGGGAAACGCAAGACTCGGGCTGCAGGTGAAAGAGGACCGTCGAGGAGGGAGAGGAGTAGGGGGAAGAGCAGCAGGAAAATGAAGAGTGGGTGGGTGGGACAAAAAGAGAGACAGAGAAGCGGGAGAAAAAAAAAAGAAACGCGCACGCACACGCTTGCACAGGCATACTGGAAAAAGTTTTCCACGGATAAAGAGAGCGAGTCGCGGGCGGCACTTGTGTCAATTGCCGGTCGCTGTTAGCTTAACATTTCCATTGTTCCTGAAAAGGAGCGTGGCTCGAGTGCTATTTGCTTTCAGATGAGGACGGGGCGCACTTCTAATTTCACTGAACAGAAAGCGCGTGTCCCGCTTTTCCGCGCCCTTTGCCTTTCTGTCTCCCGATGTCGCCCCGATCCGCGTGCGCTTCTTCGGCCCGACGAAACGAAATCGGCGTAAATGCGCAGCCAGCGGCAGCGTCGCGCTCGAATACTCGCCAAAGGAGAACGGAAGCGCGGCGAAGAAGACGAAAACTCGTGTCTTTTTATGCGTCGCAAAAGCGAATGTCGTTTGCACCTTTTGTCGTCGAATTGTTAAGGTACAATGAGCGAAGCTGTTCCTTTTTCCCCTCCCGCTATTTTCAGAGTCTGTGTTTTCCCGTTAATAGGATCGGGTTCGTTAGCGGTAAATCGCAAAGTTAGAATGGCGATTGTTTCCATTGTGCGGCCGATGTAAAGTTGAAAAACGAAGTGGAGTGCGGTTTGGAACGTTATCAACGGAAGTGTTTCCTAGTGGACGCCGAATAAGGCTTTTTCTCCGTTCCTTTTCCGATTTCGAGATCTTTGCGTTGCTCTCGTTCGAGGATGTTCTACTTTTCGAACAATCACGCGTATTCTATTTGCATGCATCTATCGAGAGCGCTTTTTAGAGGTAAACGTGATCATCTTATTTCTAATGCACAGCTTTCGCTCACGTCGTATAAAACTATGAGTTCAGTAAAAGCAATTGCTACATCGCGACAATCGAATTCGAGCGAAGATTCTACGCAAACACGAGACGTCCCACAGTGATTGACAATTCGGTAGCGTCAGCCTGAGGCTATTGGTAAACGTAAACCGCATCTTCCAGCAGCAATTCGTACAGCAATAAACGGTCCATTGATTTCGAATCGAGAACCCTATTGGAGCCCATTCTAAACTCTCAAACGGACCGATCGACGAAACCGGATCTGAACGATCATCTCGGAGGAGCCGGAAGCAACGTGAAACAGGTAACGCGGCGTGAAATCACAGCGTGGAAACATGATTTAACGGAACTCCGGGTTTCGTTATGTCCGAACAGAGACTTCGTTCCACGTTTGTCGGTGGCTTTTGTTTACCACGTCGTCGCGTCTATGGCTCCGCAGAGATCTCGGGGGATTCCTCGAGGATCCCGGGGGCCGCGTACACGTCTTGTCACGCGCTGAGGAGAAGTTACAGAAACGCGTTCGAGAACGGTGAATGTGCTCGCCGAGCGGATTATGCGGGAGGAGCGTGTGCCGTTGGCATGTATGGAAATGAACGAGTACATTTCGGCGAGTTTACGCGAGCTCCGGGTTCCCGACTCGAGGGTGCTCCACGTCCTTCTGTATGTATGTCTCTCCCCGCGGTTCCAATATGCAACGCTTGCACCTACGACGTTTCGTAATAGGAAGGACTTTCAGGGCTGCTTATGGGAATGATACGAGTCACTATGAGCGACTGAATAGTCTCGTTTGTTGAACATTTTTATTTCTAAGAATTTCTACATTTTCCTTTTTACTGATAAAAAAATTTCTACTCAATAATCGATTCCTTATAAACTACAGGATATGGTTTATTTATTGTGACTTCAATTATTACACGAAGATATTCAATTAAGTCGCAAATGCGTTTAATCACGGCAATAAAACGCATTCTATTGAATCATTCGGAAAAAGTAAACTTAATCACAGTACAGTTTTTCAACCCTCCACTTGAATAGCACTCCGATGATAGGCCCTTGTAGAGGCGGCCACTTCGGGGCGAAGCAAATATGTCACCGTTTTATTTTCGATTCGAGCCACCCTTTAACACAGGCTACATTCTTATTTGCGTCAGCGTGCCACTGTGCGGCGTACGAAAATACAATATGAGAACGCGTATACGCGCGATAAAAACCGGTGGGGAGGCTCCTATTTGCAGTTCGTGCCTGAACAAATACTGGCCTTGCCACATGCCACGCATCCGGTACACGTAAAATGCAAACATTTATTATCAATCGAATTAAAAGGGCTCGTTCGCGCGCCTAGGGTCCCGCAAAATCTTCGACTACGTCGTCCCTCCCCGTTTTCGAACTTTTCAGGGACGGAAACGTCTCTATTAACGGGATGCGCCCGATGGGATTCGTAGATGTTTGCGCGCGCAATTGGAACTTCTATTAGTTCTCTCCTGAGTATTTAATTTCGTAAAGTAGAGTCCGTATGACACAATGTGAATCCAGGTTCATTTCTAATTTAGTTAAGAACTAAATCTCACAGAAATTTGTATTCTTTTTTCAAAGAAGCCAGCATCCTTTAGGAATCAGCGAGTATCTGTATCCCTGCAGAAAGAACAATTTAACGGGAAAGGTTACGAGCTGGTTGACAGGTCGACCCTTCCAACTACCCCGTCGTCATCCATTACGCGAAACGCCACGGGGATCACCCTCGCCGCTCGCTCACCACAAGAAGGTTAACAGCGAGCGATTCAACCGACGCGACGCTACGTTTCACGGATGACAGCGCGTCGTCGTGTATTAGCGCGCGTTTGCGGCTCATTGCAAGACGATCGCGCTAATGGGGACTCGGGAAGTCACTCGCCGCCACGTGCCCGAGTACTTCGACCGCTCATTTCATTCCGAGCCGGAGGAAAATTCAAAGATCGTGCCCATGCTTTGCGATTTATCGAAGTATCTGTGTGTCAATAGAGAGCGGATGTGGCAAAGGATGACTGCATTACGAGCGTAGATCTTGTTTAGAGTTCAAAGACGAATTGAAATCTAAAATGTTTGTTATAATGAGAGTAAACGTTGAGCCAACCGCGGGATTTCGTGCTCCGTCCGAAACAGGAGAAAGGGAAAGATCTGTGACGTCTTAAAAAGGTATCGATGAGAAACGAGAAAGGCGGCAGGTAGGTATCGCGATCCAGATGCGCCCACTGAACCGAGATCCACCGATAGAGCAGGTATTCAGATGATTACAATCCACACCCACGCAGGGAGCGACACGCTGCGCCCATATTACACGTGCAACGCTAATCGGAATACGGGGCATTATGCGTACGGGCCGGAATAGGGACATTAGACACGTGCACGTGACTGTATATACACGCATAGAAAATCTGTTCGTTGTTGTCCGTGGTACAATCGCGATATGAATTACACGGAGCAGCCGTGAAGAATGCGGATGCAACATCTTTATATGCGAGCGTAGTCACCCTTGCCGCTGCTCGGCAACGAACACCAGAACGAGTCCACCCAGGCCAGAGCGCGATTCATCATTCCCAATCTGGATTATTCATTGTCCCCGCTAATTCTGACGGGGTTGAACGCCACTTAAATTGAATTCCTAAACGCGCGTCCGTGATACATGATATTGTTCGAATGATTTATGCTTTCTAAACAGATTTTTTCCTTCCCTTAGAATAATTGCAGTTGTGAGAACACCGTTTATGTATACTGATACGCTGACTGCGTTTATACGAATTTTTAACAACTGTATAAAAAGTGTCTTGTAATAAAAAAATATTGCACATTAAATCGTTTTTAATGTATTATCCTGTTATATTTCTGTGCCTTGTTTGCCCTGCCAACTTTTCGTGTTTCGTAAGATTTTATACGAGAAATAACTTCCGTGTTACATTTGCTGCGCGACGAGGAACGGGGACTGGGACTAGGGTTGCTGGAGCAGAGAAACACGCGGCAGTAGCATTTTTCCCTTTCCCAGTTTTCTCATTCTGTTCTTTCCTTTTTTCCCCGGCTTTTTTCGCGTCTGAAAAACCCGCGCGATATTAACAAATGTTAATCCCATGAAACCCGTGACAACCGCATTGTCGGGGAAAGCCGATTCGTCGTTTACCGGATCGTTGTCGAAAAGGGGTTCTCTCGACGTACACTTTTGTCGGCGATCAGTGAGCAGGAAACCGTGCTGTTACCTTGACGATGCCACGGTGGAAAGGAACGTAGGGGAATACGTGCGTACGTGGTACCTATATCCACGGGTACGTATAATTCGCTTGAAAGATCGCTCACGAAAAGTGAATACGAAAAATCTGATATATCGAGAAGCTGTGCATCAATAATTAAATAATAAAGCAGACTTCGTTTTCACTCTTCTTAATCTTTAAAGAGTAATTATTGAGGTCTGTTTTGAACAAGAATATCAGGCTTCAGTTTTGTTCGGTGACAGGTGGGATGGAATAAATCGCAAGAAACTCGGTGAAAAAATAACAAACGCCGGTACGCATCGCTTCGTTTCTGTTGGGTCGATCGATTAAACAAATCTGATAAATTATGCGGAAGCTCACCCTGGACAGTCCGAGCCCACCCTCGTCTTCGTTGTCTCTATATGTATGTACGATATACAGAACAGTCGGGAATCGACAAAAACTGACGGAACGGGCAGTCGTAGTTTGCGGAATGGAGACAGTAAACAGCCATTGTGCGAAACACAATGTGTTACTCCGTCGTCGCTTCGATTTCTTTTTGCGCTGGAATCCTATACCTGTTCCCCTTCGATCCACCCTTCCTCCTTTGCTGATTTTGTCGTTGGACAAAACGATCCTTTATAATAACGCGTGTCCCTATTTTCCTTGGCTCGCCGGCCAGACGTGGTACTCGCTACATGCTAATGGAGTATCTTGGTATTTCAGATTCGACTTGTTGTGATTAAAGCTTACAATTAGGGTAGTTACGGGACGACTGATTAATTACCCTTACCGTTATAGTAATGGAATTTCTTTTAAGTTTGCATCGAGTTTCTTAATCGAGATTGTCAAACACTATTATAAAATCTGTTTGAAATTATACGAGTCAGACAATCGTTGTGTCTGGGCATACATGGACTATTCTACTTAGTCTGCTAGAATATTCTGATTCGTATCAGTGTAGATTCTAGATATTCTTAGTTTCTATTAAATTATGTAATTGTATGCAATTGTCAAAATTCCAGTTTCCATTATCATGTTCCATTAATTACATTTTCTATTTGTATTAATCAAATCATGTATAATGTATCAACAGGATGCTGTTTTACACGATTGAGAAAAGCAAACCGAGTTCCTTGAGAGCGGCGTGAAATTCAATTCCCAAAGGCACGGATCTTGTGAAAGGCATAAAAATCACAGGATCAAAACAGAATTCTCTCTCTCCCTCTCTCTAGAGGGTCAGCGGATCGCGAGCAACCATTCGTTATCCTTGCACAATGGACCGTACAATGGGGACTGGTTTTCGCGCACGCTTATGACGTATTACGGGAGAAAAGCGGAAACGTATGTTTTACCCTAGTTTTCCCCCGTTTAGTGGCATTTAGTCCGCTCCACTGGCTCCGTATTTATTTTTCCACCCCTCCACCGCGTCTACTCGCCTTGTCCTTTTTCGTCTAAGGAAAGCTTTCTCTCTTTCGTTCACCCCGACACTGACATTTATCATTCGAGGCGATCCGGCACCGTTAGCATCGTTTTTGCTCGATATTATGGCTGTTAACGTGCACGTAATGGCATTATCTGGCTATTGTTCGATGCGCCCGATGAGCGGGACAAGGAAAGAGGTCGACGAAAGTATGGATAATTCGTTAAAATTGAATGTTCGAATGGTACATTAATGGTCAACCGATTTTTTGTAATTTTTCCTTTCTGTATGAAATTCAGTAAGTAGAAGGAACAAACGATTTTGAGAAAAATTACTAGCGTTCTGTCGCGGGTATTAATTCTCTATATTCTTCTAAAATGAAAGAGGAGAATGAAGAAGGGGCGGTAAAGGAAGCTTGTCACCCGGAAACGGGGGATGTCTATCCGCGATCTAATGACCGGCGCGACAATGACGATGAAAAAGAGCTTCTTGGCCGTGTCAATTAACGGCAGCGGCGACGAAAGGCGCAGCACGAAAGAGTTTCGGCTCGTTTCAACGAACTTGGACGTCGTCGGAGGCCTTTCGCGGCTGACGAGACCGAGGCGACGCGACGAGACGCGAGAGGAAGGTAGAGGGAATACCGGCCAGAAAAGACGAGGAACAATGGAAGCCAGCGCGGCGGTACAAGCCACTAATTATAAATCCATTGTTACGCCCATTTTTTCGCCTGGCGTCCTTCCTGGCAGAACGGCTTTTCCTGGCAGAGGAAGAGAAACGTAACGGCCACGACCGTCGGAGAGACGCAGGGAGAGGATCGGGCATTCTCTCCGTGCCGTGCCGCCTGGTAGCCGTCGTAATGCCGGCATTGTCTCGGCATTGTCGCGACATTGTCGCACGATAAAGCGCGAAGACAAAGCCGATCTACAAAGGTCCTGCCTCGCGTAACAAGCCGTCTTTGTCTTTTCCTCTTCGCTGCACCGTCTTCGTCCTTCATCCTTCCTTTTTACCGCCCATCCCTCCCTCGAACCGGTGCCACGCTCATCGAACCAGCCTATTTTCTACCAGTTACTTCCGCCTTCGCCTTTTTATCCTCCTCGTCTCCAGAGTTATGTACGTTCGACAGGGCGTTGCTCCCGCGCCTGGTTAGCGTCCCAGTCTCGTTCAAACTGTATGGTCCAGGTCACGTGTGTCAACGAGACCATTACTTCTTTTTATATTACAGATTCTCATTGTTATTGGTGCAATATTCGTATTAAGCAAAGTACTTAACCATAATTTCAATCATTATGACATTGACTATTAGCTAATTCTTTTACACACTTCTGCACGTAATTTAATTAGTATCATATGATTCATGAGAGCACGGCTAATTATGCGAAAAAATCAAATTGGGCCACGTGTTCGTACAAACTGGTCTCAATAGCGGCAATCGATCATTCGCGATATAAAAGACAATTTTATGGGACAGGCAGGCATCGTCGCGAGAACGAGGAATATCAGCATGGAATGGTAGATACCGTCCGATGCTGGAAGATAAATAGAGAGAGAAAGAGACGGAGAGAGAGGTAGCTATGTTCCTATCAACCCGATAACGAGTTAGCGTTCGTAGTGTTGTATGGTCGGCTTCAATGTGCCGCGACAATGTAGCCAACGTTCAGCCATTCATCGGTAGACAATGCCGGGAACATAATGTCATAATGGAGCGGGGCGCCCGCCAGGACCCACCGAGAACAGTGCAGAGTGAACGGAGACAAAATGATGCGGAAGCGGAAGAGAGGAGGAACGAGGCGCGACGCGACGCAGAGAGGAGACGGTCCTCGCAAGAATAACCCAAGTATAACAGTGAAAGGGTTGTCGGAGAAAAAGGGAGGAGGGTCCGAGTCCTTCAGGGCTGGAAAAATCGAGTTCCGTTAACTATCCATGATCGAGAACCACTCATCCTCGCCTCGAGCCCGAGGGTCGCCAACCCTTCCAAATATGCCGGTAATTTCGACGTTCCCATTTCGCAGCTGCTCTTTTAGTGTTCTTTTTTTTTTTAAATAAAGAGTTAAATGAATTGGAAATTTTCTAGATATTTTATTCTAAATTATCAAATGATTTTTCAGATATACTAATTGAAATCTCATTGTATCTTTCTCGATGTTTTCTTCAATAGTTGCAATTACAATTTCCGATATTAGATCGTCCCACGAGTCTAATTGTCATTGTCAGCGGTTAGGCAAACCACCCTCTGTCGAAAGCCGATAAGGCCGCTGCCACCGCGACTGGTAGCGGCCATTAACGATCCACCTTCGGTGGCAACCCTCGCGCCGTGTTTCTCGATCGACGATGAAATCGGGGCAACTATAATAAAAGCGGGCTGAAATCGCGTGGTGACGACGACGGCGACGTCGACCACGAACTCTCTCGTTTTACAGTCACCATCCGGGGTTGCGTTGTATACACGTACAGTATACGCGTGTATACATATGTATGTATACATGTATATAGTCCGCGTGTTACGGGTATAAAATGGGGGATGATTAAAATAACGAGGCTGCGAGGAGGGTGTCCTCTAGAGATCCCCTGCTAGTCAGTGACTGGCGGGTGGCAGGAGGGGTGAGTCGCGTTGCGAATCGAGGTGGCGATGGAAACGGGCGACGGGGGTGGCGGGGGTCGATATTGTGCTGAAACAATGTGGCGCCCGACGCCCCTGTCGTATGGTACCTCGTACCTACTGGCGAGTACAACATCAATTGACGCCCTTGCACCGACTCTAAACCTTCGCCACCCTCTCCCTGGCTAGACTCGCGGCTGGAGAGGATGGATAAGGAGGATGATGTCGTCTCGCATCAATGGTCACCTTCCCGCGAATTCTGAAACTACTGGAAAGTCTTAGACCCGAGGGTTGAAACAGATACTTTGTGTAACGCGAGCAACTAAGAGCTGATTGGAATAGTAATTGTATGGACCAGCCCTGACACGCTGAAGTAAGGTTTTTTTCGCATGAATGAAAATAATACGTCTAGGAACTCTTGCAAGGAGGAACATGCATACTTCTGTAAATTATTTCTCGTTTCAACAGATTTTTCAGAATACACTTCACTTAATAAAATAAAGACTGATAAAGTATGCAATTGGAAAGGAGATTTTATTTAATTAATATAGAACATCTTTAAAATCTTGTAAATTTTTTTATTGAATATGTTGTATTAAATATTTGACGGTCTTGAATAAATTCGAAGCTAACGGCCGGTAATCACGGTAATTAAAGATCTCGAGGAAAGTTTCGCGTTTCGTCCACGAGCTGGTAGATACGATCGCGGGTTTTCTTTTTTTTTCGCGGTCCCCTCGAGTGTACGACGAGTAGGTATACCCGAGCCATTTCTCTCGTGGAAAGTCTCATTACGTTCGGCGAGATGGATGAATCTCGTTATACAACGACTACGAAAACGATCCAGCTGAAAGGTCGTAAATAGATTAAATTTCGACACTCCGAAATTCACCGGCATAATCCCTGAATAGCGCGTTCGCTCGTTAAAAGGTTCATATTAATTGAACGAGAGAAGCCGCTCCTTTCCTTAATCGAGCACGCGGGTCCCGGGTCGACATCCGAAATAGAGCAAACGAGCTTACAAATATTTAACCGAGAGACTGCTAACTGACATTAACGTAAACTGTTCACGTTTTCGAGCCTCGTTCGTTTCCAATATCTTTAATATTGTAAATTGCCTAATTTTTTTTTGTTCTTGAGGGAAACGAATTTAAAGACGAACTACAGTCTCGTATTGAGGCTCTCGGAGCCCGGTGTCCAGAAAGTCTTGAAAATCACTCGCTGTTCTTAGTCGCGGCGCATCACGGGGTGGCATTTCTTTTCGAGTAACGTCTCATTACGCGGCCGGCGAGACGAATGGATCTCGTTACGATTACGGGAAGGGCGAAATCGTCGGTCGCAGGCAACGTCAGAATGGACGACGAGCGACGTAACCGAGGTTATTTTTTTTTTTTCAGCCGCACCATCCACGGACACAGGCCTCAGGGAGAAGAAGAGAAGATCGGACGGGAGTGCAGGGGTGGCGCGACACGGGGCGAGGCGAGGTTGACGCAGGAGAAAGGGGCACGGGGGGGGGGCGAGGGGAGAAATAATTTAAAAGCTGAATTGAATTTTTCGTCCTCGGAGTCTTTCGTTCGGGCATTGGGAGGCGGACAATGGCTCAATGGCGATGTATCAAGGAAAGTCGACTCGCGGGAGAGGCCAGCATTGTATCGGCTCTTTCCTCGTGCCTCCCACCCTGCCCTACGCGGCCCAGCGCACATTCAACCAAACACATCGACGCTGTCGCTCGCCTCGCTACCTTCTTGCCTCTTGCTTCCTCTTCGCTTCGCTTTCGGTTACTCTCGATGCTCGGGTCCATCGCTGCACTCCAACCCCCTGATCCCGTGATTCTGATACATTCGGATACGTATATCCGTTCGCGATATTCGAATGCGCGCACGGCCGGGAGAGAATTGGAAAGGGCCGACGTTCGCGTTGAACTCGGTGTACCTTCTACCTACAAGTAGTCGTATAACGTTCCTGGACATTGACTCGATTCTGCCACGGCTTTGATACGGTAGAACGTCTTCTCAGTAAGGAGGAGTTGATTTAACGTTTATCTCGCCCGAGATAGTAGCAAACTGGTGAGAAACGGTATTTCGCTAAGGCATTAAGGGGTAGTTCTGAAAGGGACGCTCGCGATTGTTACGTTCGCAAACAGAATTCTCGAGAAAGAGTCTTGATAATGTACAACAGTGACCCAATTCGTAGGAGTTGAGCGACACGATATCCAAATTTTCTGAGTTATACCTATACAAACTCTGTTCCGCTAGTCGGGAAATCCGTAGACACCGAACAAACTGTCGCGCGCTATTTAAATTCCTCGCGATTCAAGGAATGAATACAGTACATCCTGCGATCTTTCTTCCGGCCGAGCTCAGACGGAACTCGAGTCTCTGGTAACCTCACCCTCGGTTCCGCCCTTACGAGCCCGGAGGGAGCAACGGGAGGAGTCCGAGGGCCATTCGTCTTCGTAGAACAAAGTGCGGCGATCTACTTTCCTGACCGAATGCGAATCCGATGCAAATCCAACGCCGGATCACGACAATAGGCGACCTAGCGATATGGTAATGTCCTCCCACGTCGATTCCCTCGACTCGGCTCGATCGCCGACCCTCTGTGCGTGCACGAATACTCCGCACGCACACGCGTTTTACCAGCCTCCGTTGTGTAGACCGACGCGATGCGGCGCGCCGGTCGTGAGAAGGGTTTTGTGGAAAGAGATTGCGAACGCGATACGCGGGTGGCCGTACATTGTACGTACTGTTGGATATTGCGTTGCATTGATGATACGACTATGCCCACTGTGCAGATACGCGCGATGAAGATCGTCGATGCATTCGACCGCGTCCTACCGCGAATAAATTCTCGGCCAAAGGAAGTGGACGCAGTCGGTGACCTGCTGGACTCGCTTGGAAGTAGCCTACGAATGCCTCAATTTCACGTTGTTTTTATTCGCCCTGGGACGTATAGATTCTTGGACAAAAATCTTTTCAAATAACTGTCCCCGTTTATTAAACTCGCTTGAAAATTCCGTCGATTTAATTAACAGTTTCGCCCGCATATCAGCGTCACGTACTGCCGGTAGACAAAAGACGTGGAAGAATCGCAGACGGGGATGGCGCAGGGGCATAACTTTTCATTGGAACCCAGGCCATGCACACCCGTTTATCCCTTTATCTCCTCTTTTTTTCCCTCTTCCGGCGATGTTGTCTCGCGCCCGCGCGAAGAGGCGAGAGATCCGGCCACGGAATCGTACAAAGGGTGGAGACAAAGGGAAGCGCCGCCCTCGAGATACTAGAACAATGGAGGCCGAACAATGACCCGATGCTGAAAATTTAACCGATGATCGAAAGTGGTCCTCCTCCCCGTTGAGCCAACTATTTTCCATCGAGAGCGTCTGTCCCCGCTCGATAATGCTCGCTTTCTTTGCCCGTCGAACCCTTCTTTCTACTTTTTTTTCACGACGCGAATTAATTAATCCACGAAATTAATAGCTCGTCGGGTGACGGAAGCGCTTGTCGATCGTTAAACGCCGATGTTATTAACTCCTTCGACGAACACTTGTTTCGACGACGAATTTGTTTCGTTATTGGAACAAAAGTCGCGCAGTCTGTTCTCGACGTGATTGATCAACGAATTTATAGAATCGTAACAGAAAGCGATAAAAACTGACACCCTGCTACGAAAGCCATGAACGACTTTATTAAAAAAAAAAAATAACTGGCGGTGACGAACAAGGCGTGAACTTTGCACTCTTGCCATAAGGATCAACGGGAAACTTTTTTCCTGAAAAGGCGAATTTATTCCCGGATTCGAATCGGGCAGCAGCGAGGGAAGCGAGAGAGAGAAAGAGAAAAATAAACAGAAAGCCGAGCCGGATATTATGATAGTCGAGTATCGGTAGCCGCCGGTCAGTCCTTTGAAAAGAGTCAGTTTAATGGAGATCGAGTGTTTATGAGAGGGCTCGGGGCTCGCGCGAGAGAGTCCCGGATCCGCGGACCGGAGACAGAGGGAGAACGCGAACGAAGGAAGGAGGATACGCGTGGCAAAGTTGCCCGCCGAACCGGAACTCGAGCGCGTATATGTACTCTTGCGCACTCCGGGAGCCAGTCCGGTGAAAACTGTCTGACTGTGAAAAATGTATCTACTTGCCGACACGAGCGTCTATGTTCGCCTGTGCTCTCTTTACGTGTAGATACGATTTTATTTCTGTTTCATCTTAAACTTTGTCTCGCAATTAAAATCTACATGATCGTCCTTAAATTGTTAAAGCAGTATAAGTCTGCAACGGAGAGACGTAAACAGGCAGTCTCGGGGGAAGGACAGAAAGCAGCTCCGAAATCGACCACTGTTTTGTTACTCGAAACACAGATAGAGAAAGGGAGAGTCGAAGATATCGGGCGAAAAGAAGCACCCCTCGTGATTCCTAATCAGGGATCAGTCCCCCGCAACGAGTGCGACGGTGGTAGGCGACGACAACGCGAACGACAAAACGGCGATAATGCTGGCAAGAAGATGAGAAGGAAAGGGACCAACCCGTAGCATCCCCGTGACGACTCACAAAGCGGCGAACACCGAACACGGTCATGCGTTTGTTGTACAGGCGCGTTTGTACGAATGCAAAGGCGGGCAGGTCTTTGGAAGACGCGAAATCGATTTCGAGCAAATAATCGGATACTCGGTTTAGGGGCGGCTACGAGACTCTACGTTTTGCATCCGCGTACGCGTACGTACGCCCGGCACGAGTACACGCGACGCGACACACGCGCGCGCGCGCGCGCGCGTGTGTATCTACGGTCGAAGAAGGTGGAGTGTCGGGTGAGTGGGTGGCGGCGGAGAAGGTTGGAGGAAGAAGAGAAGTCGGTGCCGGGAGGACGGGGAGAAACGGTGGAAGAAGAAGAAGTAGGAGGCGGAGGAGGAGCGTAGTCGCATAATTCAGAATCGACAAAGCGGCAGATTATGGAAATAGAGTCCACGAGTCGGAGCCGGAGAGTTCTCTCTCTTCGGATCCTACCTACCCTCCCCTCTCCGTTCCTCTCTCTTCCGCTCCCTCGCATCGTCTTCTTCTCCACTAGCTATGAACCTCGGTCTCTCGCTTCCACTCGGTGGTCTCGCGTTGGAAGCCGTACGGTGTTACCATGACGACCATTGTGCCACGCTCTCTTCCACCTCCAACTTCACTCCACCTTCTCGGCTCCCCTCTGGCTTCCTCCACCTACACCACTCGTTCGTTGTGGCTCCGAGCTCCAACACAGAGCGCCTCCGCCAACGCAACCGTTCCCCTTCTATCGTCGACTACAGTGCCGCTGCGTTCCCGCCCGCCTCTCAGCCACCCAACAACCGATCTAGCAACCCCACCGTGTGTACCTCCTCATCTCTCTAACGACTTGTTGTTAATGTTGTATCAACTCACCCTGCAAACAGGTCTTCTCTCTTCCTCTCTCGTCCGCCCTTCCAGGCTGTCTCTCACCTTCTCGACCGTGCCGTCCCCCTTTCTCTCTGTCTTGCTCTCTTTCGTCCACCCACTCTCCCTCTGCTTCGTCCCGGTGTCTGTAAACCAACCAGCCCGTGTATAACGTACACGCCGGAGCGAGCAAGTTGAGCGTGTGCCGACGAGGGATGAACGGGGGTGAGCTTTTTGGAAGGCGTAACTGGTGTTCGAATTTTTCAGGCGTCAGGTTCTTCTGCCTCTACACAACTTTTCGCCAGTTTCCTAGCTCCCATTATTCCGTTACGAAGCATGCTCTTTTTCACTGGATCAACGCAAATTTTGTCTTATCGCGTAAAAGCGTCCTCTTATTTCGATATAGCGTTCTTTAAAACATCCACGTCATTTTCAGATTGATTCTGTCATCGATCGCGTCGCTTCGTCGCCCAACAATTTGTCACGAAGTCAAGAAGACAGAGGAAACGCCGAATCTGCATGATACTGCGTTACGTCGACTTACGTCGATTACAGAAAATCGACCGCGACTGAAAAAAAAAAGATGGTTAGGGCATGTCAGTATAATTAATGATCCATTCGGTTGTTTCAAGCTCGACAAAAAAGGGAAGACCCGCTCGGTCTCTTTTGGAACGGCATCGTTTATCGACGTGACGTCGGCAAGGAGACCTTGATTCCCAATTATAGGCGAACACCTTCGATGTTCTGACTGTCGAGGAATTTTTATGAATATCGATTTCCTGATTTTATCGCGTCGCATTTGGTTTTATTGTTTCTTATTAATTCTAAACTATTGACGCTACCTAAAAATGTTTCAAACATAAGTTGTAGCTCTAATCGTCAGCTACAAATAAGATCCAATACAATTTTCCCGTAAGTATAACAGTTTAGGAGTATTCGAGGAAAAATGACACTTTTTTCCAAAAGTTTGCTGTTTTGACCGTGAGGACGGCCGAATTTTATCAATACTAGTAAAATGCCAATGAATCATACGTAATTCATTAAATACTGAAGTTAGAAGAAAAGTACATAGAACCTTTCTTGTAGAGGAAATTGTAGAAATTTTTTCGCCAGCATCAAATCATTTACCGATTTCCTTGGTACCGATTACTACCGAGATGAGCGATTACGAACTTGGGCCTTATTGGGCTCCATTCGTGGGCCCAACGATTACACGGGCACTCTTTAGTAGTATCTCCTCGTTGGTTAGTATTAGGACAGCGATATTCGAGTGGACAGAGGCGAGAATATAAAAATTAGAAAGAGATGAAGACGTAACGAATGACACAGAACGGATTAATCCTAGTGGCGACGGCGGTGGCGTCGCGGCGGCAACTCGGCCAGCATAATAGACATGCTCTTTCTTTGTTTCGTACGTTCATAATAGCCGCGCCTCGCAAGAAAACGCGGAACACGGAGCATTATGCAGTCCGCCGAGACGAACGAGAATAAACCGTAGTCTGAATGGCTCTCTGAGTTTGTTTCCTTTCCTATTCCCTACCCCATCCCCGTCTCCACCCGCCCTCTTTTTCTTTTCTCTGTGTCCTTTCTCCGTGTCCTTTCTTTCCTTTCTTCCCTTCTCTCCTTCACCTCCCGCCTTTCTTCAACCCCGTTTCTTTATTCCAGTTTCCCGGGAAGATAGAAGATGGCTACACCGACTTGACTTCGTTTTTGTGATTTTTGTGTCTCTTCAGCGACGTATTCGATTGGATGTTTCGCTTGGAATTCTGTGGCAGATTTTCACCCGATGAGTTTGATTTTCCATAATTAGACTCTTAAGTAAGCTTCTACAAATTAACCAGCAATGAAACGAAACATGTTCGCATTAGTCACCTGTTCTAAGTATGTAATCGTGAAGCAGATACAGTTCATTCTACAGGGACAGTGGGAGATAAATCACGAAAGGGTCGCGACCCAAACGCGAGAAAGCGCGACAGGAGCGAGCAAGGACAGGGAAAACGAAAAAATGAAACGGTCTAAATAAAGGATCGAAGTGGAGTCGCATCGTGCCTCTGCACGCGCACGGTTCACGCGGATCTACGATTCAAAGGAGGGTCTCCTTAACGACCGTATCAATTCGCATTTTCTCCTATTCACGCGCCTCCTAATCCTCGGCCTGCACCAGGAGTTTTATGCCTATTCCCGGCGCGGGCTATATCTACGACGGCCGACATAAATCGTCGCGCCCGTCGACTTATGTATGTATGTATATCGAGCCGGTCCTTGCGACGCCCCAATCGCCGTTGAATGCGTCCCGTCCTTCCGAGAAATAAACGATCTCGAGAAGATTTTTGGTAGCGCAAGCGTTCGATAAAAAAGAAATCGGGGGACCGTCGGAATTTTTGCTGGCACGCGATTAATTGATAAAACGATACATAAACTTCCAGGAATTATGTAAAAACGAGGCAAACTAAGGCGACTTGAGGTTTGAATATTTTTAAATATTCGAATCCGCCAGAATTGCGACCAATCGTTTAGCGACTCTCGACGATGTTAAAGAAAACACGAAACGCGGACCGGTACGAAGCCAAAACGGTCGAATAATTTCTGAGAGAGGAACCTCTTGACCGATTTTCATCTCGTGCAACCGGCAACGATTCTTCGCCATGGAAAAAAGTAACCAGGGAACTGGATGCCACAATGGGCGTAATTTTCGACGAACTTCCCCGGCCGGAGGATACGCGCGTAAGTCTTGGAAACAGTTTCGCGTCGTTTGTCCGACTGGAAGGTACACGTACGTATCTCCGCTGTATGCAGGGCCGTGAGCCAACTTGGACCACGCGAATCGGACCACTCGTTCGCTGTTAACTCACGGAAATGATCCGGAAGCTTGGAAGCTCGAATCTGGAAGAGCTTCTGTCGTTCGGTCGTTATGCGAACGAGCCGTACACAACTTTCCGGTTCGTCGTCTCGCCGAAGGGAATAGCGCGCTTAGAATGGACCGTTCTCTGCGAGAAAAATTCTGCTCGGCAATGGACCGTCTCGTAAACAGTTTAATCGAGTGCCTCTAAAAGAGTGCAGTACCAAATACAGCGAGCTAAGGGGATTTAGACATCGAATTTTATGTCGTTGACATTTTTTTGTTTCTTACGAAATTCAATTATAGATATACGTTTCGTGATAATAATTGCACAACAAATCTAGACTGTGTTAAGACGAAGACGCAAATTAGAGGCTTTCCGACAAACAAGAAATGACGACATAGCGGCAAAGGATAATTAGTAGTATTGTTTCGCAAAGATTGTCAAGTCTTAAGTAATTCATATGAAACGCGGGAAAAGGCTTTCGGGGAAGCTTTAGAGCGGAGAAGAAGGTTTTCCCTTCCGGGAACGCGAGTGGCAGGATAATGGGTAATTACACGTTCGGGCAGCGCTTCGGGTTCCCGTAGGAGCGAGGAGGAGAGGAGCTGTGCACGTGCCAGTTTTCGACGCCGACGAACGGGCGCCGCTATTTAAATCCAGAAAATATGTAAATCCGCCGTTTATAAAGCCATACATCAAGCTCACCGTTCCGCCGCGCAGCGGAAGGGGATGAAAGCGACGGAAGGAAGACAAGCCGAAGCGCGCGGCACCGGTAAATTGCGGCGCGAAAAAGGGTTACTCTATTCGCTGTATCCTGGGTAGGTGGCCCTTTTTTTCTCTCTCTGCCCGTTGATTCTTCCAATCTCCTTGGCCGCATTTTGCCCCGCGAGAATGGGTTCGCTCGCGTTATCACAGGGCCCGGTGTTAACGCGACGCGACGTATTGTTCCACGATTCTCGTCGCGGTAAATGGATCTCGGGTTGGAATAGGGCGCGAGGGCGCAAGACGGGAGAGCCAGCGACGCGAATATGTATGTAACATAATGCTGGCCAAGACAATGGCCGTTTTGTCGCCGACGAATTATTCGTTCGATGCACGACACACATTTTATGTTATTTTGCAACAATCGGCATCGGGTTTCGTGAACGCGCATGGGGAACAAGGGGTGAAAAATGCTTAAACGGTCGCGCCTCATACAAAGCCATTGAAATAAGAACGCAATGTCCCTGAGAATAGGGCCGGATATACATATTGTGTTACATTGAAAAATTACGTCGCTCATATTGGCGTGCGTTTCCCGCTTTTATCTCACCTCTTTCAATCATGGTGCTAAAAGACGCGTAGACATAGAATTCTGTAATTGCTTTTTTCCTTTATTATAATAACAGTACGAGACGGGGATTGGATTTAAGTTCAGTTTTTTTTGTCAAACGACAAGCGAGACACTTTGCGTTTAGGGGGTGGCTAAGAGAAGAATAAGGCCGGTGACGGAGGGTCGGAGATGAGGCAAGGGGTGGACGATAGGTCTGGATCGAATCTGCATGGCAAAACCACGAATCTCTCTTGAATGTCTGCGATGCGAAGCTACGATTCGCATAACGCGGTAGCGGCGGCGGCGGCGGGTTTCTCTTCTTTGCCTCGACGCGCTCTACCGAGCATCGGCGAGCGAGGGACCAAGTTTGACGCGTACTCGATAGAGAATAATTCTATTCAGCAAATTTTCCGACTGACCGATCGCATGGCCAAAGGGAGTCACGAGTCCGTTTTGCGAAAAGTACGGAAAATTCATGCGGTACTATCGGGTTTTTCCTCTTCTGTTTTATGAAGAAATCTTTCTAACTCAGAATCAAGTAAAAAATTCGAGCTCATGATATTCTTAAAGAATTATACATACGTAGAGCAAGAGTACAGACGACATTTAAATGAAACATTCTTAATTAGCCCAACACTCACATATTTTTCGCTTTTCATTTAATTGAGACAAGTCTCGGTGATGCTCCTCGACCGAAACCCTCGAAAATAAACTAGCGCAAAAATGATTCGTCGCTCTTCGTATTCGCGTTCATTCAGGTAAATCTTAAAGACGATTCCAAACATCTTTGCACCGCGAATTTCCCTCCGAGGGAACAAGAGGAAAGCACATCGGGGGTAATCTCGACACCTCGTCACAAGCAGAAAGAGCAGGGACCGATTTATTAAGTCGAAAAGTTGCGCGCTGCAGCCCCTCTAGACCGGGTCCCTCCCACTCCCCGGGAAGGAGTAGCTGCCTCTGAACCCTCGCTTTCTCCCCCGTTTACCTCGGTCGGCCGCCTTATCGCTGCTTCGCTTTCAATTTATTACCACTCGGCAAATAATTACCGACAAGAGGAGCGGCGACGGCCTCTCTTCGGCCTCGTCGTCGTCGTCGTCGTCGTCGTCGTCGTCGTCGTTTCCTCGAATAACGGTGCACGCGGTACGAAGCGGAGCGGAGCGGCTTGGCAGCAGCTCGCCTTATTGAGCCGGAGAATGTATTCAACCGGCTGGGCTGAATCGTCGCCGGAGAAAGGGACAAGGAGGAACGGAAAGAGAGAACGAAAGTTATTCAGGTGCGAGTTAATAAAAAAGCATTTCGAACGAGTCGGTGAACGGATGCCAAGTGGCTGACTGCGCGCGGCGACGTTCACCTTCTTCTTATATTCCGAATATCCTTCCTCCTTGCTCGACGATGCGACCGCGACCGATATTTTCCCCCCTTGATACCGCCCGCTGGAACGTGAATCGACTCGCGGGGAAAAGGACAGCCCGGCTACAACGATTTTCACATATCCTCCATCGCTGCTATGCTTCTCACATGTGCACTCGTCATTTTCATATTTCTATTGTCAACCGATGGTATAAAATAATGATGAATTTGCAGAGAAGTCAGTCTAACTGGTCTCTTCGTAAGGAACGAATTAATTGAAACAACGTTTCATTCGTAGCTCGCATGATGGTTAGATGGTTTTTAAATGAACTTGTCTAACGATGATCAGTGTCGATTGGGGGAACATTTTTTTTCCCGGCGCTAGCGAATCCGTTTCAACGAGCGTTTCGTTGTTAATCGTAAACTACACGGTTAACAATCGCACGCGGACGTTATTTCCATAATAAATCGTGAATTCTAGAATGACAATGGACGCCGATACAATGGCCACCGAAGGGCGGCAACATTCGTGCCGAGCTGAACGCGACCATTCTGCGGCCTCGTTTTAATTATTATGTTCCACGAAAATACTTTCTGCCCCCACCCGCTATTCCCCATTCTGTTCCTCGCGTTGAGATTTTTCAAACGCGGACGCGAGCATACCGTAACGTCTGTTTCCTTCCGAACGAACGGTGAAACCTTCCTTAAATAATATATCATATAATACCTCGGCCGGCGGAAAATAAACGGGATTGTTTCCCTAATTGCATTCTATACTCGCGTTTTCTTTTACCCCACCACAATGCCTCATTATTACACATTGAATATTATACGCTTATTCAAGCCGTTTCGCCATTGGAACTCCTTCATTGTCCGCGTTCCTCCTCCTTCTCCTCCCTCGTCTACACCATCGTCGCGTCGATATAACCGCGATAACAATCGAAACGACAAAACCTTCCGACGAATACGGATAAAACGGAAAGGGGAGGAGACGGGAGAGAATGGAAAAAATAAATAAATAATTCTAGGGGGTGTTCGGGACGTTGTTACGTCGCGTTCAGTCATCCGAGCATCCGCGCGGTTTCCGGCGGCGCGCGAAAACTCGTGCGACGGAAGAAAGAGCGACAAGAACGAAGGAAGGAAGGAAGGAAGGAAGGAAGGAAGGAAGGAAGGTAGCAGCGGGTGAAGGCGAGGAAACAATGGGCTGAAAAACGGGGCGAACAGAGGAATTTTGCGCTACTTGGAAGAGGGAGGCGAAGAAAAGGGGGAGAATCGGTGAGAAGAGCGTTCTCGTCGTCCCGGAAAATACGCGCGCATTACGCGCACGCACCGCTGCTACGAGCGAGTTCGTCCTCTCTCTCTCTCTCCTTCCTCTGGCCACGCGCCTCGAGACTACTTGAAGCGTGGTAAAAATTCCGAATTTTTCGTCGCCGCTTTTTTAACCCAACGAGCCCCGTGTCGTGACACTCGACGAACGCTGACGACGACGTCGCCGGGGAAACTGTGCTCGTCGCATGTGCGCCGGGCGGGCATGTCGCGCGAACAATGAAGCCTTGCGCTCTTCACGTGGAAACGTTTCCACCGGCCGAGTCATGCTTGTCGGAATTAATACAGAGAGACCCACCGGTTCGCGATGATAGTTTCTCGACCAATTCCATTTTCGGTGCTGTTTTCATTCCTTTTCTGTTTCCACTCGCGAAGCCAACAACGACTATTTTCCATTGCGGGTGTTTATTAATTTAAGAATTTTCACTGAGACCTCCACGTTCAAAAGAACTCGGTAGTCAACGGGTTAAAATATTTGGCTCGTCGGGCGAGGATCTCGTGCCCCGAGGGTTGAGGCAACTGCAGCAGGCGACCACCACGCGCCTAATTTATTGAAATGACGTTAATTTATCACGTGTCCTGCGGCCAGGCTTCCAGGAATCCACGAAATCTATCGAACCGGACTCCGGGTACGCGTAATATACATGCTCGCCCAGAATTGACTCGGGCGTGTACTCGCTTATCGTCGCTTCTATATAAATTCTTTCGGAATGACCGTTACGGGGACCACAGGTGCCTCTTCCATCCTACTTATTCTTCGCTTGATATACAGGGTAGCCGAGCGAGTTTTCGCGTGCCGGATCGCAATCACGCGCGAATTACGCGGTCGCAATATATGGGTGCCACGTGGTTTTCAATAAACCCGAGAGGAAAAATGTATTGGGCAATTTCTGCTGCCCTTGGAAATTATTTCACAATGAACGGTACAATAAATGAGTTTAGTTCCATAATGCGGAGTGAAAATGTCTGAAGGAAAAAACAATCGAACAACGGCTTAACAGGCAACGAGCGTTAATACAGAAACGAGGAAAAGGTGGAACACGGCGAGGTGAGAAAACGCTGCGCGAAAGGTAAAAATGAAAAATCAACCCCGTGAGAGCGAAACGTCTACTCGAAAACTCGCGACAACGTAGCAGTTAAAAGGGAGAAAATGAAAAATTCGTTTGCGGATAAAGAGGAATTAAAAATGGAGTAACGAACAGCGATACGGGACGAAACGGAGAACGAGACCGGGCAGTGGAATAGGAAGGGGGTACGAAAAAACCGTGAGAGAGGTTTAATTCAGTGTCCGAGTGCACGCGGCCTCGGTATAAATATTTTTATTTATCCGTAGGCCACGGTGGCGCGGGGTATCCAGTGGCGTATGGTGCACGATGCTCGTGCGTGTGGTGGTACGTCCGCGGAAATAAGCCGGTAATTTACGTCCACGAGGCGGCCGCAGAGATGCCCCCGGTGGGAATTTTCGGCCGATTTATGAGATTCCGGGCTCGGCCACGAAACTGGAGAATTAAAACTTGTGTGCTCCGCCGCGAGTATCCACGCAAGTTTCTCCGATAAAAACGCGGATTAGGGGACGGCCGCGCGACGATTTTTATTCGAGATAGCCGGCTTCGACGTTTATATCGTCGATCAGAATCGGTTGCCTTCTAGGAAAAATTCCCTGGCCTTTTCTTAATCGCCTCTTGCACGTTTTGCCATCTGATTCCTTTATTTTATCGTCGCTGTTCCGTAGTCTCGATTCCGACGATGGGATCGTTGAATGTAGCAACTAGGAAATTTATTTTATTTAGAAATAAAGGAAGTTTACGACTCAGGCGTTCTCTCGCGATGTAATCATTATTGAAATCAATGGCCAGTCTGATCGACCTGTGTCTGCGAATCTCGAGAGAATTATTACGAACGTTATATGTATTCCCACCTGCCGACACTTTCCACCCCCTTCAATTCTCTCTCTGTTTCTTTCTCTCTCTCTCTCTCTCTCTGTTTCTCTGTCTCTCATTCCGTTCGTTTCTTTGCCTGTTAAACTCGGTGTTCGACAGGGTTTCGCTAGAATTTGTAGCTAATAACGCTCTCGCGCTCGCGCTCGTTATCGCACCGTCACACGTGCATTAACACGAAGCTACAAGGGAAACTACTAGTGCACGCTCCACTCAGCATGTTTCCTTTGAATATTCGCCGTTCGTTTCGCTGCTCGAAAATTGTTTATAAGTGAGAAACGCGGAGAAAGAGCCGCCAGCTTGCCCCGGGTACGAAGCGAAGGGGTTGGCGTACCAGAGAGGGAAACCCATAATCCACGACGACGTTTCACTCTCGCCGGCAAAAGTGTCAACACGTTCGCGGACATTCGCTTCGCTGGTAGGGGCGAGAAGCCGGCAAGTTTCAATGTGGAAATTAGGTAATTGTAAATTGCAAATACAACCGACGATGCAATTACACCGTGTCGGCTGCGACTTTGACGCAATTATCGAACCTTTGCTGCGCTCGCGGAAGGAAACTCGGAGTCTCTAGCAAATAGTGAGCGAAAACGAGGGATATGTACTTTAAGATCGTTATTTTCTAAGGCTTGCTTATTTTTTACAGAAGCGTGGAGTATTTGCAAATAGATACTGTTGAACGTCGAATCGCCGCTTTTCCATACTTAGGTCTCGTAAAACACCTGAACGTGGTACCGATGGCACTGTGTCACGTACTTATTAGAAAGGAGCTAGTAGTAAAAGAGAATGGAAATAACGGGAAGCGGGAGGACAGGGGTGAACGCGATCGAAAAGATTGTTTAGAGCGGAACGCGAAAAACGAACGAATCGAAGATGGATGTAGCGCGCGCATAGACGAATAGGTTCGCCGTTCGCTGGCTGCGTTCATTAATCAGGAAAGCCCCTTTCGCATCCGCCCGTGCCATAGAGATATCGATTGCCTCGGTTCAACGGGCTCTACACAGCTACTTAGCCTGTCTAGGAGCACCTCTAGTGCGTCGACTATGCCGCGCCGTGCCACGCCGGATTTCCAATAAACGTCATTAACACTCGTCAAGGAATCCGCGCGCGTTCCACGATATCGCGCGCCGGCGTGTACGACTCGGCCATTAGTCCTCAGTCGATGGAAATCGACTGTATGCGTCACGAGGGGACAGCTTTTTTTAACATCAAGCGTTTTCAAACTGGAAATACAGAAAAGAATGTTGGAACGTAATTAAATCATGTAACATTGTCCTAATGAATAATGATCTAATAAATCATCTTCTTAGTATTGAACTTGTATTCTATTCCAGTCCCGCTTACGAAAGCTCAGTAATTTCTATGTTCCTAGCAAAATGTTTTCTATATCTTCGATAAAAATACTAAAATGTTTCGTAAAAAGGGTTACGAGGTCTGACCCTAGTCGATCGATCGGAGCGAGGCGGAGAAGTGGCAGGACAATCTTCTCTCGGACGTTTCTCCGCGAATCGGTTGGTCGCGTCCCCTTGTCCCCGCGTGTCCGTAGTTTTGCATTATCCCCATTACTGCTGATTCACACGTCCTCCTTTGTGGGCTTTGTGAGCCGCGACAATGCGGGAGACGGGGCTCTCTTCTCTCCTCTCTTTTTCTCGCGCTTAGAAAACACGAATGGGCCACGGCACACAACCACGCCACAGATGACAAACGACGCCACGGCCGTACCCCATCGACCTGATATAATATGCGACTTCGTCCAGGATCCTTCGTCCTCCAACCGGGCTCAGGCGCTGCTCCTTCTCTTCTTTTTTAAACCTTTCGTATCTCGGGACCTTTCGTTTTGTTCTTCTTTCACCAGTGTCTCGGCCTCGAATTAATTGTAATTAGCGCCGTTTGTGCTCGGCGACGTTCCCCTAGCGGAGACGGTGACGTTTACCGTCTGGTTTGGGGGCATCGGAATTCTAACACCGGTGATTGTGGTCATTGTTTGCGCGACGGTGACTCGGTAATCTGTTTGCCATTTCCAATTTCTTCAATGCTACAAAATCTACTACCGAAACTTTCCGTTCGCATCTCGATCGAAGGACAAAGGAAAAAACGCGAGATATTAATTACGATCGAGAGCAACGCGGAATCGATTTCATTCGAATCGAACTGACACGGAATGACGAGTCGATCGATCGACCGGTAGACCGATCCTTTGAAGCGGTTTACGTATTCCGCGTCGGGATGAAAGCCTCTGGAGCCCCGGGAATAACACCGGTGGCCTTCGCTAGACACCTACTGAGAGTTATTAAACGATCTACAATGATTGTTGCCGCGTCACCCATCTTCTTACGGCACCTTCAGAAGCTGTAATCAAATTCGTCGGGGCCCCGATAATTCGAGGCGCGGCACCGATCAGACGAAACGTTTCAGCGGTCTCGCTGGTCACGTTGCCCCTTCCTTTTGTTCGCCACGCGAGAAACGAGCTTCTGTTTCTGGTCCCCTTGGCAGTCGTAATCGGCGATCGGTCGAAACCACGGCTGCTAAATTAACGCCCGATCCTTCAACCGGTGGCACGATCGTTTTCACTGCTGTCGATCGGCAAGGTGAAAACGAATAATTAAACCGACAATGTGTGCCAGTGAATTCGCACCGCTCTTTCGCCTCGGTAGAAATTGCCGATGATAAAATCGGTTCGTTGAAACTCGTTTCGGATCTTTCGGAACGTAGTCCGTGCTCGAACTTTTGCCCTTCGAATTCTTCATTCATATCTAAATTCATATTTCGATCGAAGTGGAATTCAGAGTTCGACGATTCCGTGGAAGAAATTAATTCGTCTCCGATGATTCCACCGAATCCTTCAGACTTTAATCAGCTTCTGATACGCTGTCAAGGCAATGCTGGTGGTCTTGCCGACCAATTTCGAGAACAGAATCCAGGACAATCGGGTATCGTTAAACGCTCTGAATTCGATCGTACGGGAGTTCTTAGTTCCTTTAACGCGGCCTCGTTTTGTACTTAGCTCGCGTCTATAATGACAGTCACCTCCTGTTCTTCTACTTCCACATCGCCTCTCCTTCGTCGATGTTTCTTTTCTACGTTCGTTCATTTTCTTCCGCGCCTATCCACCTTCCGCCGCCATCCGCTCCGAGGCGATCGTGACTCTGCGCTACGATTGTTCGACGTTCGATCGCTCTCAGCTCCCAGGTGGCCGGCGGCTTTACAAAACGATACGCGTTTACGCGATTATATACACCGTGCAAGGAAAAAGAGTCATCGAAAACGGAGAAAGCTCTCTCTTATGGATTTTCTCCTCGCTCCTTCTGTTCTCTGCTAGACTGTTTTTCTTTCAGACGCTAATGAAAAGAATCCACCGAGAAAAGCTTTCAACTTTTATATTTTAGATTAACGCGAAAAGAACGTTCCCATTCTCTTTTTGAAAAATTACATCCGGAGATTAATGTGAAATTTCTTGTAGAAGAACACTGGATTGTGAGAAACGTAAATACCACAGTATCGATTTCTTTAGTTAAAATTAGAATTTTATGCAGACTGTTGCGAATTAACCAAATCACTTTACTGGGAAGTCACGTGCGAGCGATCGGTCCTTCACCCCCCGACCTGAAGCCTGGAACTAACTCTTTGCAGATACGATATGAGTCACAGCGTCGTTCAACTCTTGCCTCGGACAATCGATTCCACATAATCGACAATAAATCTGTAATATTCGTAGACGCGTGAAAGGTCCATTGTTTGAGATCAATAAATTTGGATTTTGCATAATAAAGAACCTAAAAAAATTCGGAGATATAAAAAGGAATCTAATCGACTCGATAACCGAATTCTTTCTCTCGGGACATTAATTTCCATTTATATGGAAATCGAATCGAATTATGATACGAATGTACGCGAAGAGGAGAGACACGTGGAATGTAGCCATACAACGAATTCTCTTCCACCGACGATCTTGGATCCTAACTTGTCCGGAGACCCATCTAACCAGCGATAGATTCCTTTCCCGATATGGTCGAGAGATACAGTTAGTGGGAGAGAAACGATAGCTACTTGTAGCTCGGTGATCAAAACTTTTAATAATAAGAATTTTTCCAAGGAGAAACGAATAACGAGGCATGATGGAACGAGTAAAAAAACGTTGCATGTTTCTCGAAGCAAGCGAAACCGGAAGAGCGTAATAGAATTTAGGTGAAGACAAACGAGAGAATAAAAGGTGTGGGTCAAGTATGTGGAAGGCGTTCACGCATGGGCATCCGTGCAGCGGGAGGCCGCGACCAGGTGTACGCGTACGGTGTGAATAGACCACCGGCTAATTTACATACATACATACACCGAGAGACCTTCTCGATGGCCTGGAATTCTTGGCAACAAAGCTTCTCCCCGTTTTATCCGGCGGGTGTATCTTGGCCGCCTCGAAAAGAAGAAATTCACTCTACCTGCTACCAGGTAACAGGAGGAGAAAGCTGTATGATACGGAGCAACAAGATCCTCTTTCTTCTATACAAGGAATTTTTCGCGACAAGTAAAGTGTTTCATGAGACAGCAAAACGTTTTATGTTAAAGAATTCTCATTAACATCCTGGCCATTCACACTATTTTACTCCTAATTCTCACACGTCAAGTATTGCCCCGACTTACGCAAGGAAAAAATTAAAGCACGAGAAAATTAATGAAGAGTATTAAATTACATAGAACGATTTGAATAATGAGTGATCCTATAAAAAAAAGAGGAAAAATAATATAGAAAGGAAATGAAACAGCGTCAGTTTCCACAGATCAAAAGAAGACTTGTTTAGAAGTGTCTAACGAAAGAGCCCTCGGTATGAATTTCTCAGTTTGCGTTACCGTCAGTATGGGCGGCGAAGCGCGCTTATGGCAAATGTTTGCACAGCAAGAGCCGCGAGCTGGTGTTGCTGGCAGCAGCAACAGCGCACGACGACGATTGACTCCCGCATAAACAAACGGAGGGGAAGGATTGTTAGCACCGCGGGCCAACTGCTCGAAATAATTGCACTGCAAACAACCGGACAGCCACGGCCGGCTCGCTTTGCCCGAGATTAGGCGATAATTCGTTGAGCACGCCTAGGGAGTTATTGCGACACCGTATGTACATCTTTGTTCGCCGTCTTGTTGTTTCGGAGGAAGTTAAGTAGGACTTGATGTCGTATGTTAATTGGATTTTCGCCGGCGAAGACTGTCCTTAGTTTCAAGAGACTTAATTACATTTTAATCCAGTATTTTATTTCATTCTTGTGGGAAATGTAGAGAGACGGTCAATGATAAATTGCGTGAGGAACTTTACGAAATTCATCTACCACGGTTTATGGGAGTATACTTAATTATCAGTAAACAACGTTTTCTCGGAGGCTTCTTTTGCAAAGATCCTCTACCCAATTAAGAAAGTCTCACCTACTTACATCGACTTACCAGCTAAAAAGGGAGCGGAATACGTGTGCGTGCGTAGGAACGCGACCTACTCCACCTTATTTGCCACCGCTCTTCAACCTGTAATACCGCCTCGATGTAATTTCTCCCGGTGCGTTCGCTGCGCTGAAAGGAGCCGAGCACAACGGAAGGAGAAAAAAGGCGACCAAGACGAGGGTTGAAGGAAGAACAGGTGATCGGAGCCGATTCTCGCGCGCTAAGTGACGACGCAGCTAAGCAGCGTGCGCGAACAATGATCAACGATTAATTATAGCGGGTATGGGATCGAGATCGAGACCAGAATCACGCGGGTAAAATCGCGCACTCGAGCCACTACGAAGCGCCAATCAAGGAATTATAAGACCGAAAGGGGCGAAAAGCTCGTTTGCCAGTCGCTTTGTTATGGTTGTGATCGTGGGCTGCGTTTTCGAAGCGTGGCTGAAATACTCGTTGCCAATGAGTTCGAAGGGTTGATTCGCGAGCGAGGCGTAGGTCAGGTTCTCTAAGAGCTGACGGAAAAGGGTGGGTAGTACGGCGAAGCGTAGCTGTGAGGGTATTTAAGAAACGAGGAATTTTTTGCTAGACAATCTTTCAGTTTGGATAATTGGCGTGGATTCAGTGTAGACGATTACATCTGAGGAATCAAAGTAAACTTCATAATTATGACACTAAACGACATACTAAATATTATTGCGATATTTTGATTTGAGAAATTCTAGTTGGCAGGAAAATCTAGGATCATCTCTTTCATATTTTATAAGTAGTTTCTAAGTGGGTATTCAGTCTAAAGGCAGCGCGATCGCGATTTCCGCGCAGCTTGATACCGCTCGAACCGTCGACCAACGGGACGTCTCTCTCTTTGGAAAGAAACGCAATCTCGAAAATAATTAATCCTTTGGAACGGAGCCAGCGAAGCGACTCGGTTTTCTGAAACGCGGCGCGGAAAGAAAATCGTTGACCGGAAATAGACGCGCCTTGATTTCGTTAAGTTACATTCGGTTGAAGGGATAACGCGAAAGGCTTGAAATTCCAACGATGATAGCGGAACCCTACGGTAATGAAGCCGCGAGGTGGTGGACGAGATAGTTAGGCGAACGATTTGCATTCCGGTTAAGCGATTCGAAGCAACCAACGACGGAAGTGACGCGTTCGATATGGGAGTATACTTAATTATCAGTAAACAACGTTTTCTCGGAGGCTTCTTTTGCAAAGATCCTCTACCCAATTAAGAAAGTCTCACCTACTTACATCGACTTACCAGCTAAAAAGGGAGCGGAATACGTGTGCGTGCGTAGGAACGCGACCTACTCCACCTTATTTGCCACCGCTCTTCAACCTGTAATACCGCCTCGATGTAATTTCTCCCGGTGCGTTCGCTGCGCTGAAAGGAGCCGAGCACAACGGAAGGAGAAAAAAGGCGACCAAGACGAGGGTTGAAGGAAGAACAGGTGATCGGAGCCGATTCTCGCGCGCTAAGTGACGACGCAGCTAAGCAGCGTGCGCGAACAATGATCAACGATTAATTATAGCGGGTATGGGATCGAGATCGAGACCAGAATCACGCGGGTAAAATCGCGCACTCGAGCCACTACGAAGCGCCAATCAAGGAATTATAAGACCGAAAGGGGCGAAAAGCTCGTTTGCCAGTCGCTTTGTTATGGTTGTGATCGTGGGCTGCGTTTTCGAAGCGTGGCTGAAATACTCGTTGCCAATGAGTTCGAAGGGTTGATTCGCGAGCGAGGCGTAGGTCAGGTTCTCTAAGAGCTGACGGAAAAGGGTGGGTAGTACGGCGAAGCGTAGCTGTGAGGGTATTTAAGAAACGAGGAATTTTTTGCTAGACAATCTTTCAGTTTGGATAATTGGCGTGGATTCAGTGTAGACGATTACATCTGAGGAATCAAAGTAAACTTCATAATTATGACACTAAACGACATACTAAATATTATTGCGATATTTTGATTTGAGAAATTCTAGTTGGCAGGAAAATCTAGGATCATCTCTTTCATATTTTATAAGTAGTTTCTAAGTGGGTATTCAGTCTAAAGGCAGCGCGATCGCGATTTCCGCGCAGCTTGATACCGCTCGAACCGTCGACCAACGGGACGTCTCTCTCTTTGGAAAGAAACGCAATCTCGAAAATAATTAATCCTTTGGAACGGAGCCAGCGAAGCGACTCGGTTTTCTGAAACGCGGCGCGGAAAGAAAATCGTTGACCGGAAATAGACGCGCCTTGATTTCGTTAAGTTACATTCGGTTGAAGGGATAACGCGAAAGGCTTGAAATTCCAACGATGATAGCGGAACCCTACGGTAATGAAGCCGCGAGGTGGTGGACGAGATAGTTAGGCGAACGATTTGCATTCCGGTTAAGCGATTCGAAGCAACCAACGACGGAAGTGACGCGTTCGCCGTATCCCGTAGATTGCTCGTCGCTCTATAATGAATTTAATGAGAAAACGTCCGTGTAGCCGTCTTTTGAAACACGTGCAAGGGACGCGACGCACCGCGTCGACCTCCTCCGGCTTCGTCCCGCCAACCGACGGCACGCGTAATTGCTAATTAAATTATTCGCGACCCGGTAGCCGAATCTCAAGTTATTCTAAGACTTCATGATGCGGTTTCACTTTGATAAGATTTCTGCTCTCTAAACAAAATTACTCAATTTCAATCTGCAGAGAAATTACATTTCGCTGCGAAACTCAATAGGCTAGTATAAACATCCGAACCCTGCACCCTGTAACTAGACCTTACACGGTCCACTTAAAAACCCATCACAAACAAAAGACCGTGGAACAGGTTCGATTAAATCCCTATCAGCTGACCCTCCCAGTACCGAATTCAGGCCCAGGAATTGGGAAAGGTAACAAAAAAGCCGAGCGGGACCGGGCAGCGCTGAGAATACCCGAAGCGGATTCTCTGAGCTAAGCGGAGCATTCCAAAGTCAGCAGGTACTAATGAAGTCGTGAGAGGTTGTGCCAGAGATTGGAACGGTTGAACGTCCGCTCCTCTCGCCTCCGAGGAGGGAGCGCAGGCCCCTGCGGATGATTTAGATTCCAGCTAAACGATCTGTCTAACCGAGGAGAGGCCCCCGTCAGCCTCGAGTTCGTCGCTGCTCACTCGCTATAATGGATTTAATGAGAAGGTAGCCAGCACCTCTGTCGCCCTCCTCAAGGTTTCCTCTTCTGATGCGAGGAAGCCGCGTGTCCTTTGCACGTGCGCGCGCGATGGCCCTCCACGGGAGAAACAATACCAGCGGGCTGCTCGAGTGGATAATGACGGTGAAAATTGTCAGTTTGTCCTGGCAAAGAGGTAATCACCGTTCTCATACGTCGTTATCGGTTCGAGGAACGGTCGCTACTGGTACGGCCCTCTCTTCGTTCGCGCAAAGTTGTCTAACTGCTTGTTACTTTCTTTTATGCCTTG
Organism: Ceratina calcarata; assembly: GCF_001652005.2. Lineage (NCBI taxonomy): Eukaryota > Metazoa > Arthropoda > Insecta > Hymenoptera > Apidae > Ceratina > Ceratina calcarata. Next base: position 146,474 of record NW_017145399.1, read on the forward strand.
GTGCCGGCTTTACAAATGATGGGACTCTCGAACGTCGGACACCGAACTTTCGACACCGTGCTGCGCGAAGGCATATGATTTGTGGCTGTGATTGCTTGACGGCTGATGGAACCGTTTCCTTGATTGCTGGCTTGTTTATTGGATACACGCTTGTCGTCATCAATATTCTTTTTACTTTCAATTCGTGCGCAATTCGAAAAAACTCAACTCCTTTAACTTATGTTATACTCGCAGAATGTCTTTTTTCTTGGAACACTGGAGGTCCCTTTTATCGGGCAGAAAATCACGCGGCAAAGTTGGTTCACGGTTTGAGGCGTTTTTCACGGATCGAAGGGTGTCGCAGAGGTGCGAACCCGAACGAGTGAATGGCGATCGGCAGCTGTCGAACTTCGGACAATGAACCGCCGCGTCGGTGTCGCTGGAAAAGCTCCTTCCACGTTTTCCATCGCGCCTCGGCTCCGTCACCGTGTCAGATTTCGATAAAAGAAGAGCTGCCCCTTCGACCGAGCTCGTTTCTTTGTTTCCGAGGATTTCCGAGGGCCCGGTCCCGCTTTTCAAACGCGGATATTCCTTGGATTTCGTCACCGAATAAGCCAAGCATTGTTCGGGTACCGTGAATCCCGTGAATCGAAGAACAGACGCGTCTTCCGGGTCCATTGGATTCATTGAACCGATTTCCCACTTTAAATTTGAATGCAAAATTTTCGCGATTCTCGTCGATAGAAGAACAATAGCGAGAAAGTTTATCGAACGATAATGAGACGGTCTGTCCATTTAGTTAAAGTTAATAGTTTTGTTTGTGGGGCATTGTCTCAGTCCCGAATGTTCAATTTAATTGGTTGGAAAGAAATGGCGAGAAAACTTTTTAAATTCATGTTAAGAAAAGAGTCAGTTGACTGTAAGCTTATAGAACTTCAAGAATATCTAGCGAATCAGTAGGTAATAGAAAAGTACTGATTATAAAAATATTGAGAGTAAAAAAGAAAGAGAAGCTTAATAGAAGATAAAGGAAAAGCGACTGAGAACAAAAAAGGATTAAAGAAATTGAGCTCTATTCGTCGAACAGAGGTGGAAGACTAAGGGACCGAACGGTGAACCACATTGTTAAGCGATCGAGATTGCTTTCGAAGGATAATACTTAACATTTATTTTTGTTTTCTCACTTACAGTACAATATTTATAGATTACTTTAGCCGCATTAAAGTCGTAATACTCGAATAATCGGTACAGTTTTTAAAGAGATTTATCGTAACGATACAAATACAAAGGTTACACGTCCTTATAACGCAGCGTACATTTCACGGACGTTTCACGAAAGTTGTTCTCAGTTCTATCTTTCTATTATCATTTAAATTTATGTGTACTTTCCTCCTCTCGTGAAACGTCTATAAAAATTTCTCTCTTTCACTCTAACTCCTTCTCTCGTGAAATCGTTCAACCGAACAACACGTACATACAAACAGCGAAACAACGAAAAGAACCCGAACAAGTACTAAGTACTATCGGGCTCGGAATGAAACAAACGAAGAAACATAACCATGGGAAGGAAAAATGACACTTCACCGGTTACTTTATCCCCTTGGCCTCGCTCAACGTATTAAGTGAAAAAAGAATTGAATAAATACCAAAAGGAGAACGCCGTTCATCCCAATTTAAATAATAAAACAACAAACGAGAGGTGAAGTATTCCCCCTTCACCGATTTTACCGAATATTAATCGTGAGTTCAAGTGCACGCACGCGATTCAATGATTTTCCAAAGAACCAATTCATTTATGTTGATAAATCGATCTTCTGGAACAATTTATTTTAATTCAAAGTTTAATCATAACAATACAATATGTTTAGTAATACTTAATAAAAAAAAAGTGCTTACAGAATTTTATTTGTACCAGCAATATTCGACCAGCAAATTGAATAGCACTATTTTTCATTGACTCTTAGCGAATCGATTCAACAATCAATTTCGAAACGATTTCAACAATAAATATAGATCGATACGTAAAATTAATTTCTTTAGTGAGTGAAATTAATATTTTAATGAGAAAAATCGTTCGTGTGCACTTAACTCGAAAACAGGAAGAAATCGAGAAAGCTAAGGAGAAGAGTGTGTCGTATCCTTCCAACGAACCGGAAAAATCTATGTACAGGACGATTACGAATCGAACGACCGCACGAAAAACAAGTTCTCCTTTTATATCTTTTCTTTCATTTCAATCCTTCCATCGGTTCCATTGCGCGTACTTCTCTTCTTTCGACCCATTATTTTTGTACCCCGATTCAACCAAAAATAATATGTTGAATGTATTGGTAGTTATCTAACATTATTTATTAGTCATTAAAAGTGAGGAGTGTGTCAACTTACTGTTCGAAGACTCGAAGCAGAATGTGAGCGAAGGGAAAGGGGTATTTGAAATCTGTGTCGGTGGTTGTTGGAAGTGGTGCGCTTCTTACGGAAGAATCATTCGAAGACAGCCTTCGAATGAAAAGGAAAATGAGAAACAGGAATTGTGGGCCGAAGGAAAACCGTATTTTCGAGCGTCGTGAGCGATAATAATTCTTGCTACACTATTTACACAGGGACTATGTACAATCTTTCTTTATATAATTCCATCCGACTTAGATGGAGATCCTCTATGATCTGTGATAAGTGATCATCACGCCTGTGGATGGTTAAAACCATTTCGTTGTTACTTTCCAACGATCTGTCATCGTTGGTCATTCTTTTTCACCTCGATTCGCGGGTGATATTCCTTTGGACAAATTTTACTTTCGAGGCTGCTCCGATTTCGCGGGACTTCAGAGGTTCTTGGCCTTCTAACGATGTGCTCGGCTTTAGCTCTAATCTTATAAGTTTCCGTATCGATCTCGTTAAAGAGTTAACTCAGTTAACAAATCATGCTATTTCTTGCTTATAACGAGAAAAGAAATCATTAAATTATATCCACTACGTGAATTTACGACCAACCTGAACGAGTCAAAAACGCTGGAACACAGCGTATAACTGAGGAGTAATAGCAAAGATAGAAATATCGATGACAGAAATTTTGAGAGGAGAAGAAGGATAGAAGAAGTGAATGCGAGAGATATACCAATTTAGAATGGATGCAACAGAAAAGGAGAAAACCGATACGTAAACCAGGGACAACTATGAATATCAAATATTGTAAAATTATATAATTGTATTTTATCACCAAATGTAATACTCCTTTCGAGGCTGAAGGGCATTACATAATGAATCATCACTAATGGTACTATTATTAATTAACAATCAACCTCCAAGAACGAAACTGTCCTCCGAAATCTCGTTCACAACTCAGACGCCGCGAAATTTACCAATAAACCGTAACTCGGTAGTGTTCTTACCGAGTTCAGGGCTGCTCTTCGAATATGGATCAGAGCTATGTTCTATCGGGTCAGAAGATGACAGTGAGCGGTCGTCGGAACGATTCATTACCGGGCGTCGGTGTCGTTTGGTACCCACTATACTGACTCATTTGCGGGCCGAGCAGGCCACTGGTTTGCACCGGGCCCGGGTAATAGGTCGGCAAACTCGCGCCGGGGCTTGCCGCCGACGACGTGGACGTAGAACTCGCGCTCGACGATCCCTGCTCGGTTCTCTCGTGCTGTTTGCTCATGTCTGGCGAATCCGCGGCCGGCGACCTCGTCGGACCACTGCCACCCACCACGCTACCGGGGCTCGACTCGTCGTAAAGCTTATTGTGCTCGTAACTGGGCCGATTATAATCGCTGATCGCCGGCTTCTGGTCCATATAAAGCTTCGACTGCTCGAAATAAGCCTTCGCCGAGTCTAGGTAGCTTCGGTCCAGGTACGACTTCGGGCTCGAGTCCAGGTACTTCGGGTCCGAGTACATGCTCATCGCCAGTGTGCTCGGCGGCATGTACGCGGCGCGATATTTATCAGCCTCCATCGAGTACTTCATCGCGTCCATCGAGCTGACCACCTGCAACAGGGAACAGAAAACGGACCAATTTATGAACCGCGTCTTTATCGAAAGAACTTTAACGGAACCATTGAACGCGAAAAATAGGAAAGGGTTCTTCTAGGATTAGATTCGGTCCGAGGCATCGATCGCGAAATCGTAGCTGGGACGAGATTTGTTCTACGCGGGGGACAAAGCTGCCAAAGGCGACGGCTATAAATTTCGGAACCTGAAGATCGGCGCGCGAGGACGGTTCGCCGCGTGAAACTGGCACGGATCCTCAAAAAGGAAGAGAGCAAAGGCGGAGGACACGGAGGTGCGCGCGATTATTCCCGATTCTATAATTCGTGGACGAGGACCGGCGCGGGATCCTTTGTCGGATCGTTAAGCGGCTTTGTCCGGATGATTTACGTCCAGTCTTAGCTGCCTCGCTCTCGTCGTCTCTCCAATTGATTACCCGCTCGGTTCCTCCTCTCGAAATCCTCCTCGCGAATCGGACCTCCGTCGGCCGAAGTCTTTGCCGACCAGATGGATTCGGAAATTAAGCGTATCTCAACTTTTTATAACATTTGTAAATTATAATTATCAATTGTCGTTTACTTCAAGTGTCCAGATTTTATTATGCATTGACTAACTCGGAAATATAGAATGACTAACAGTATCCTTGTTAGAATTTTGAAATTCGCGTAGCGTCTTCATCTCCTTTAGTTCTGGCAAGAACTTAATTATCGTGCAGCAGCATAGGAGGCACTCGTTCAATTATACAATAACATCGTTTTTCTTTGTTTCCAGCCACAAAAGCGGCTATTCTTCATGAGTCGCGCCGACAGGAATAGAAAACGACCAAAGGAAGAGTAAGTACGCACTTAGCAGAGCGAAGATAGAAGAAGAGCGAGTAGAATGCCTTTTGCTAGGAGAGCACTTTATTTTCCAAATGCCTCCCGAATACATAGTGGTCGACTAAAGCGAGAATGTCAATCGATCCTTTAATATTTCACCCGCACCGCGACCTTATAAATCGACTCACGGAGCAATGCGCCGAGCTTCGAACGAAATTATGTGAATTTATGTGCATTCTATGAGGTCCCTCCGCTTGAGATAGTTAGAAGAAACTTTTAGAAAAGCAATCTGTCCCGAACCGATGCCGAAGTTGGCCAAGTTAATTTTTTATTACCGCGATATTTTGTAACCCGATAAAGAACTTTCTACTTGTTGAAAGGAAACTGAAGCAGCGTATAATTCAACGTGTCGAAACTCCTCTTCGTGTATACGTTCGTTGTACAATCAAACTATTCTTACCGAATCCCCAATTTAGGCCGACGAACTCCCTTGACTAATCGTCTTTCGCGCAATTTAACGAGCCCCTCCAAGCGCACCCTTGATTCCCATCAAGCCCCCGCATTATCCACGAATCATCGTCACCCTCCACTCTTCCCGAGGAATCTCCACCAGAGATTCGAACGAGTCCCGCTGAAAAATGTTCATCGGACGTCGTGATCGTTCTTTGCAAAAAGCACACGGCAATGACGCGGGGGGACACGGTGACGGCGATGACGATGCTGGTTTCGCTCGCGAGGACGATAACGCACGACACGGCGCGGTACGCCGCGCGTTGGAATTCTTCGCTCGTGCTCTCTCGCCAATAATAGTCGTGCGGCTGTATCGCGTCGCGTCGCGCGTCGTTCCAGACGCGTCGGCCATTCAGCCGTTGAATGCAGAAATAACTAGCTATCTGTTTGTCTCCCGTACCCAGCTGCGGAAATTCATACACAGACCACGGTCTCCGGTTTCTGTTTGCGAAGCCACCCGGGGGCCCCTTTTGTTGCGACAACGAATGAAACGTACCTACGCTTTCCGTCCTCCGCCTCATCCTCTTCTCCTCCTCTCCTTCCATCCTTTCTCTCTCTTCCATCGACGATCTATCTTTTTTACAAAGTTTCCAAAGTATTCGATGGTCGAGACCTTCCTGTGAGTTATCTCGATTGAGAGATAGTTGAGATTTTTCTTTGGATAAAGCAATCTGTCCAAGTTGTTTGTCGATCGAATTTCCCCATTGCCCATTACTAATATTCGAATTACGATACGTTGGTTCAGAGTAAACGACGAGATTTGGCCTGTTCGTCGCGTGAATGTAGCGATAAATCTTGAAATTCTCCGAGGTCGACGATCGGAGTCTCTCGACGTCAAATTCCATTGAATAGGGTACGCGAAAGAAATAACCGTGTGGGTGGTGGCTCTTTTCCGCCAGCGGCATCACGATAACGGGTTCCCTCTTGCCTCAGTTCCCCGCGATCGCGGTCTGTCTTACGCATTTTTCGTCCCTGACAAATCGCGACCGCCGATGCCATCGGTCTCCCTACCCTATCTCCTTTCCCTCTAATTGAAAGATATATTGCTCGCTATTGTCCGCTATCATTTCCCTCGTATCATCGTCTTACTTTCCAATTTTTAAGAAAGGATACAAAGGACCAGTAATAGATCAAATACTTTATCTAATCTCTTAATATCGAGTCTGACGTTAAACAGAAACTCTAACTCAGCGATTAAAAAAACTGCAAAATGGATCTCCATCGACTGGCATTCTTCTGTGTCGAACGTCGCCGAGAATAGAAATAACAACCAGCTTTTCCTATTTTCCCGCGAATAACGGTACTTCGATTGCACGTCGAACAATTCGATTGTGCGAACAGACGCGGCTGTTTACAGCGACAATAAGAGGAAGGTGCATCGTGCGTCGAATCCGGCCAAAACGGAACCGAACGTACGTACCAAACGCGTAATTTCCAGGCAGCCACACTCTATTATCTCATTGTTCATAAAGAACGTACGATTACATCGTGTTTCGAGATCGCTTACGAAGATTCGCGGCGGACATTGTAGACGGATAAGGAAGATAACGGAACGGGATATAGAACGAACGGGTTTTAAGTGGTAGAAAACGCGTGTTTGTTTACGATCTGCATCGACTTACCTGAGCAGGTGCCGCGAGACCCGCGGACATGGCAGCCGCAGACTGTTGTGCAGCCGCAGCCGCAGCCGCTGCCATGCTTGCCGCCGATAGGGACCCGTACGCCGCCGCGGGACCATAATACGAGCCCATTCCGGCCTGTCCCATACTACCGGCCATTCCTGTAACAAGCAAAACACAACGCATGAAGAATCTTATCATTTAAACTGAAGGATGTATAGGCTATATACTTAAACAATGCTAGCATGATGAATTTGTTATTATACATAGATTCCTATTACTAATAAAAAACTATAAGAACAAAAACTACTGCAAAATTTTAAATCAATTCATGGGTTTTTTCTTTTAATTATATAGACTTAAAATTTGCATGTACTCTTNTTGTTGAGGACATCAGGGCTTATAATTTCTGTATAAAAAGCTTTCCGTCAGCGTCAATAATTAATTGGATATTTCCTTCTATACTTTTTAGCACGTAGCTATTTATTATTAGCATTATCCTTCCGACGTCTGATTTCTTTTTAATTATATGAAATGCGTTTTTCTAAAGTACATAAGCCTTTGGGATTGACTGTATAGCCAATACATCCTTAAGGGAATAAACAATTGCAAACTTTGTTCGATTAAAAGTAGAACGTCACTTGATTTCATACGAATTCTTTATCCTACAAATCATTGTGAATGTGTGAAACAAACATCTCTGTGTTTTATTTTCCTTAATTGTGTTTATTGTGTGTCCACGTAAATGAGAGATAAAATAGAAATATTGATTTCGTGTTCAGAACTTCTGTTATACCATTCGATTAAATCAAAGGACTCCAGGCATCGAAATCCCCAAGACAAAATCTCTAATCGAGAGATCGGGGTTCCGCTCTTTACAAGCCCGGTCGATCGACAATGCGGCGATGATTAACCGAACGAACGGGCGTCGCTTTTCGTCAGGATTAATATCGAGGGCCGATATTCCCGCGCTTGTTACAAACGCCGTCCGGGCTTATCGATCATCGTCGCCGAACCGACGGAAACGGCGCGCCGACTGGAAAGAATGGCCGTGGCAACGAAGCCTCATTGTGGACGCGTCGCGACGAACAGGACCGAGGAGAACGTCGTCGCTCGAAAGAAGCAACGGGATGATTGGCGTCGAGATTTATGATGACCGGCAACGAAGAATTCACGCGAGGGTCGGTTATTAATCGCGATTTTGTAACCTCTGTCGTGGCTTTCACGGATAAGGATTCGATCGGAGAATACGGAACGCGATTGTTGAAAAATACTTGTCGTTTTCTTAAAACGTAAAAATGCTGGTTACAATGTTATCGATAATTGAGGATTCAGTTGGATGGGAATGGTGCCTTTCGTGGATTTGCAGAAGACAGGTTCCTCGTCACGTCGTTCGCTGAGTGGTTGCTCATTGATCAACGTGGGAGACCGATCGATGTATGAAATGATTTTCCATGAACGCTTTTTCCATTACTCGCACGATTCCTCTATTCGTTCATTTTTCACATACTTCGTGTCAAGTTATTCGTTGGCTTCGTTTTCGAAACGTTTTATTTTCTTCTGGTTAAAAAGATTTTATGAGAATTTAACTGCACGTTATACTTGTTAAAGCTACCGATCGTACTCTCCTTCTGCTACTATTTGTTCTCCTTATTTTTAATCTCAGCCAACTGCTGGCGAACGAGCTCCCCGCACGGTGGCACGCGCATAAGACAAGTGCGTGGGTGGCTGGGATAAATTACAGGCTTAGGCTGTTAGGAATTTGTGACCAGGAGTTTCCGGTCGCGCAAACAGTGAGCCGCGATTTAGGATCGTCTTTTTCTGGCTGACCGAATAACCAAATTCGATTATGCAAAAATTCCTTTATGCGTCTAGTAAAGTATTGAGAGATACGAACTACTGGTTTATACAATCTTATTCCAGGCTATAAAATAATTTCTGTGCAAAAACCACGTCCCAGTTGGAATTTTTGATTACGCGATTTCCTGCTATTTACACAATCCCTTATTTTATTAGTCAAACGTTTCAAATTGAAATAAGTTGTATGTCGATAAAATTAGTATCGTTTTCGCGAATCTGGCGGGGGAATAAAACGAAGCACAAACATAAATTTAGTCGAATCTGTTGACCGATCGCCTTCGGGGGCTAAACTCTTTCGCCGGGCGTGCGGATTGGAGGAAGGATTTATAATCGTTTGCTCGCAGGGTCACGCGCTTCCGTCGAACCGCCCGGGGCGTAATCATACGCGTAAGGGACTACATAAGACAATTCGATAAATAATGAGCCAGCGACATGTTTATGCTCTCGCGTGCATAAAGCCAATGAATCGTTCTCGGAGCGTGGCCCAAAGGGAATTACGCGATGATTTATTCCTCGCCCTTTGAGCCTAAAGTCCCTGACGATACCAGCAACTCTTTACCCTTTTCAGAAATACAAGCAATCTTACAGAAATTGCTCTTACAATTATTTTCTATACACTAGGAAATAATTGTGTAATTTTTATTTGAACCGATCAAGTTTTTATATAAGAATCGTTCGTATCTATCTGATTGAATTTCAGAACCACCATTGTTATTCACGAATATAATTTCGTGTCCCGACTTTATTTTTACCTTGATCTAGTCTGGCGCGACGGAGAAATTGAAAATTACGTAATCCGTTAGGAGAGTGGGAAAACAATGGGGACAATGGGTAGAGAGAGGCTGGAACGTCAAACAAATCTGTGCAGACCGAAGAACCGAACGGAGGGGCGAATCCGTTTGTGTATGCGGCTACGATTCATCGAACATCTGTTCCCCAAAACGATTTCGCGGGGATGCTTTTGGATGAGACAGGAAATAAGCCGCGGCAATGCCGATCGATAGATCTTGTAATCGAACGTGACTGCGTTGTCATTGACTCGTATCACTTAAAACGCGACCGAGCTTGAACGAGCGAGATCGCAATGTGCGTGAAACAAATATTATTTTATATTTTATGAATCAAAGAATGATTATGAATGATGTGATTCGTATAATGAATTCTCGTTAAGAGGACTGGCCAGACAGAACTGTTTGTTTAAGCGCATCTCCGTTTGGTATAGTATAATAATTATCAACGTTGGCCGGCACGACGAGGGGGAGAAGACAGCGAGAGGTGATTCTTTGAGGTTTGGTTAAAAGCGGACAAACGCGTGAACCATTAGCGGTAGACGGCGGAGAAAATGGCGAGGAGGAAACGAAGGGTCGGGCGGACTCGGGCGCTCGAAGAAATCGCCATTATAAGACTTCCGAGCACGGAATCCCGGGGGCCATCGTCGGCGACAATGCCCTGGCTGAAAACGCGAGCCGAAAAGATAAGAATATCAAAGCCCTACCAGACGTGGCTGTTCGTCGCCCATTGTACTCGACCGCGACACACCTTCCAATTCGGATCGATTCCGTTCTCCACGACTATTCAAATTATATCGTCTTTTTCGTTATCGCGGCCCGTGTCATTTGCAATTGATAATTGCGAGGAATCGTACAAGTTTCCTTTGAGAAATCATTTTTTATGACTTTCAATGAGTACGTTCTTCTCGGTGGTTAAACGTTCTTTATCGTCGAACGTTAACTTACCAGCTCGCAGTGCATCCATTGGCACGCTGGGGTATGGAATGCTGTATGGGTAACCTTCCTTACGCAAGGTTTTAGGCTTTCTTCTAGGTCTGTATTTGTAATCCGGGTATTCCTTCATGTGTTGTGCCCGCAATCTCTTTGCCTGGTCGATGAACGGTCGTTTCTCGTCTTCCGTAAGGAGTTTCCATTCGGCACCTGGAAGCAACGCGTAATTCCAAAAATTAAGCTTTACAAATCATTTGAAAATTCGTACACTTATAAACTAATCGGAAGGAATACAACACAGATAAATGAGTAACATATGGGATATTGAAAAAAAATCTGAATGAGAGGCGAATAATAAAATAAATGAGCGCGTGCATGTAACTTAGCGAACATAATTTGTTAGCAAACGAATCGTGTCGAATCGATGTTCGACACGACAATGGGCCGGTAAAAGAAGTATATCGTAGCCGTCGCGGATAAAATTGTAAAGGAAAAAAAGGGTACGTCGACCGTCTCGCGGTTCGTTCGTGTTTGCGGTTCGCATAAAGCGGTTTGTAAACGAGCGGATAGGCACTTGGATAACGCGGTCGATCAATGAGTATAAAAGGCATTCGGACGGCCGCGGCCGCACCACGGCACGACGTGTTTACTCGGTGAAAACGGCTGCGTTCGTAGCAGTCCGTGTTGTGCGTGTCACCGGCCGCGGACGGCAGAACCAGCCGTTCTGCCTGAATAATCGACGAACCGTACTCGCGCCTCATTTTAAATCCGTTTCGTTCGCGATTATCCGCGCGGAAAATTATTTTCTCACCATTATTTCTCGATAAATTCATTTTGCTTTATCGATTTCATCGCGCCTAAACAAAAATCCTCGTAATGCAGCGCGTAATTGCATAGTTAGTAGCAAACCCGGTGAATGAAAGAAAAATAAAGATCCATGTATTCTTACAGTTACTCGCGAATAAGTAACGAGCATAGAACCTGCAACCCTTCTTATCGCGTTTCCGCGAGCACTGGTCACGCAATGGCGGTAGCGATAGAGGATCTACATAAAAGTTTAGAAGAAACTCTCGGCTAGTGTCGTGTTATATACTGTTTCGTGTGAAGTGCTCCCAGATTCATTGGAGCTTGAATTTAGTGTATGAGCGACGCATTAATCACGTTCCTGTTTCTAGTCGATAGACGCACTAAATATTTTCTTAATTGGATCTCGACGCGAAATGTCATTGCGATAAATTATTCTAGAACGAGATTCAATACAAATCTGAGAAAACTGGTCTGTTTCGATCTATCGATTTAAAATCAATTCTCGTGTCGAATATTCATCCATTTTATTGCACGCATTATCGTAAAAAACAAAGTTGCAGACTTCATGCGGCGTGTAATCACGAGTTACAAGTTACGAATACCCGATTTCCGGTTTTCAGAGCCAGTCGACAACGTGAGAAGGCACAGTCTGGAAACAACCGTTCTCGCAGTGAAACGCGCTTCACCCTGTGCCAGCGGAGCAACTACTCTGTCGTTTAGCGCTTTCGGTTGTTCCTTCGGTAGCAGGGACGATTGTTTCGCCGAGAATTAATTACCACTTGTTGTCGAGGCGCAGTGGCTGCGGTTGTACGTGGAAACAAAGCGCGAAGCCCCCGGAAACGGAGCTGCCCGGGCACAAACGAGAAAACGACGAGACGCGCGAAGTCCGCCGCGTTCCGGGAAACGGAAAACCGTCGAGACGCGGAAACCCTTCCGCTTCGATACGAAACGATGCGAATGGATCGAAATTTTAATCATTTAAAATCCTTTGGCGCAGAATAATTCGTCGCAGTATACTTGCAGTTCTACATGAAATTTGTGCGACTCGAGAAACAGGAAATCCAACCCTTTTGTTCAAAACTATTCTCATTTTCCGAGCAGAAATCGTGGTGAAAAGACGCGGAATTGTTGAATAACAACGGGAAAAGCAATCGAAATCCGAAAAGAACACCGGAAAAATGTAAGAAACGAGGCCAAGGAGGCTGAGTCCCGACAGCAATATCAAGAACGAGCACGTTCCGTCCGGGCACACAAGCTCAAGGGGGATGAAAGTTCTCGATACAGAGAAAGAGTAGATATACTACTCTGGTGGAAATTCGAGGCGTACCGGCGCAGAGTACATAGACATGAGATAGAGAGAGAGAGAGAGAGGAGGAGAGCGAGGATGGGATTCACGTTGCCCGATGGATCTTTTACTCTCCTCGTTATTGTTGCTGACAGCAGGCAACGACAATGGAAAGAGTTGGTTGCTTGTGCTGCGTGTATAGCGGAGTACGCGGAAGTAGGAGAGAGAGCTAAACAATACGGACACGTGGTGGTTCACAATGAACTTGGAGGAACGGTTGCGAGGAACAGAGAGACAGAGAGGAATTGGAACGGGGAGAATCCGAGATTTTTGTCTTCCGGCACAATGCGCAACGCTGATAACGCATTTCTGCCGAGCGAACTGGTGTCGAGCCATTCTTAATCCTTGTTCCGTGGCCCGTTCTGAATGCGTTCGCGTTCGAGGGAAACGAGAAAAGGAAATATATAGTGTTCCTCTCTGAATAATCGGAATAATGGCTGAATGGGGCACTGTTCGGCACTGTTTCGAGCTTATTGGGATATCGGCTGACGACGAGGGGTGTCGCGATTTCCATTTCAGTGCCAAGTATCAGTTTCAAATACGGAGGAGCTAATTGTTCCTTTAAAGGAGTGATAACACTTATTTATCGACTCGTCCGCAACTATTTCCAATTAATCTAGCAAAGGGGGAGGAAGTGACTAGATCTACTGTCTCATCGGAACTCGAACAAGACTCACGGGACGATCGATCTTCGAGTTCGATTCGACGTTCAATCGCACACGTATCTCGAGGAAAGGGTGGTGGTCTCTTCCTTCGACGCTATTTACATTATAGCCTATTCCAATCGATACACGTTTTCCTGGTTTCAAAGCCAGGTTGCATGGACGAACAAGGGGTGGAGTGGGGTGGTGAACGAGGTTTGCTCGGAAAAGGAGGGTGGGACGTCGTATTTGTTTAGAACAAAGGATTCCCGGCACCGACGGTATTAGTAGGTAGGTATTCTCGGCCATCACTCCTACCCTCCTCTTTCCGTGCTTTCGGAGAGGACGACCACGACTACGAACCTCGTCGTCGTCGTCGTGGGCACGTCGCCCAGCGTAGTCGACGACGACGACGACGACGACGATGAGGGCCGAGAGCTTAAAGTACAATGGCGCCTGCTTTTCAGTCCTTTCGCTGGCGAACAATGCCGTTTATTTAACATCGTTTAAAAGTACAAAGCCTGTTAATTAATGGACGGGGTCGAAGAAGAGGTGAAGCAAGAAGAGGAGAGACTCGGAGGGCGAGGAGAGGACAGCCATGGCGACGGAGAGCCATTGCTAACGCGGCTTTTACCACACCAACGACGACGCCGCTATTGCTCCGACGCGCGGCGTTTACTATTTCTGAAGGCAACTGCTATTAGTCCACCGTTCAACTACCGAGCCACTGCCTCTGTGCTCCTCCGTTCTCTCCCTTTGCCCCCCTTCCTTTTTTCATCCCTTGCTCGTCTTCATTGTCGCGGGCAAAACTAGGCTACTACCGCTGCTACTAACGGCGCACTGTTTTCTCTTCCCCACTGACTACTTCTGTTTTGTCTCCTCTCTTTCCCTCTTTTGTAATTTTTTCCTCCCGCTCCTTTCTTCCGTCAAGTTTTTTGCCGTTTGTTCCTTCGCGTGTCTTCGTTGCAGAGAGAACAGAGGGAGCAGGCGCGGCGACGCTGTTTGGCCTCTCGCGAACTTCGTTTGTCGAATCGACTTTTCAACGACCGTGGCCGCGGTTTTTTAAGTTAATTAATTACCCCGCTGAATGGCTGCTTCGTTCCTTTTGTTACTTCCTTCGGCCTCGTTACAATATTTTCTGTAATTTTTCTGTCGCCGAGCTGCGATTGTCTCGTCATCGCCCTTTATCCCGAACAATGTTCAGGAGTTCCCGTTGTAAACGAAAAATGCAAAACGCGAGGTTCGCGAAATGTTTCAGCCAGGAACGTTGCACAACCAACGCATTGTCGGACCATTTACGAAGATTCTGTTTCATATAATGTTTCATAACGTTGTTTGTTTGACTTTAAATTCGTGTCTCAAACGAGCGCGGCATGAAAGGTGCCTCGCATTCTTACTGCGACTCCGCGAACGTAACTAACTGGAGGAACTTTCGCGAAAAGGAATGCAAATTTCCACGAGAGGCGATCGCAAAGGGATCTCGGTTTCAAAAGTAATTTTTAAGAAAATACCGTTTCGTGGAAAGAGATCTCGTTTGAAAGACTAATTTTCTTAGTAACGTCCCCGAGACGGAATTTTATTCAAGGAACATAATTTAGTACATAACGAGAAAACGTTTTTCAGAGAAGAAAATTCCGTTCCAGTGATTCAGAGTACACACTCTCTTTTTCGGATTTAAACCGCGGATCTTAACGCGAGAGACAGTAGCGTTTGCTTTTCTCCAAAAGGATGTTTTTTAATAGTAGTTTACTGATAATTTTTGGCAAATCGCATTCCTGGGACTATTCACTGCGTATCTTTATTTAGGAGGCTAGACGATCATGAAACGAAACGTAGAAATTGATAAAGACTTAAGTATCGCATTTCCCATTTAGATGTTACAATGTCTTTGTTTTCAATTATAGTAGCACACACGTATTGTAACCGAGGCATATAATAGCATTGTTGCACGTGTAAAGACACGAGTACGATGTCCGTAACAGCTAAATTGAAACGAATCAATTAACGGCAGACTGCGATGCAATCGAGGAACACGGAGCGATCAAACAAACGTTTAAAAAGAAACGCATCGCTCGGTTGGTTTATTTTTCCCAAGACAATGTAATTTATGTTTTCGCAGTCGATCCACGTCAGAAATGTTGCACCATGTAAATTAACAGTAGCAAAACGTGATCTCGATGATATGTGGATCCACGTCACGTGGCTAAGAGAGAAACAATGGACTGTTTATCGACCTTAACGATCTATTGCATTATTCGACGTTGAAGACTGCTGGACGTATTAATGAGCCGTGCACATCCGTGGATTAACAGACCGCGTTATTATCCGTGTAACGACTCGCCGTCTTTCTCGTCTCTACAAAGAAACTAATTCCGAACGAATTGCCCCATCTTCTATTGGTAGAAACGCGTTAGTCTCATCATTAGACGTCTATATTTTACGATGCAGTTACTTTCTTATTTGAGAATAACGAACGAACGTGTATTTAATCTACATTCCATACGATCTGCGTTAAAAAATAAATTTATCTATTTATCGATGTGTAAATAATTTCATTCGTTATGGAAATTCGTGAGAAAGATTCGTAGGTATGATCAAAAGGGGGACACTGTCTTCCAAGAGGGATGAGATACCTTAATCTCGAGGAAAGTGGACGTAATCGTGTCTAGGACACGGAGCGGCGAGAAGGGGTGGGAGAGGGAGATAGAAAGCTCTCTAGCAAGATTCGCGAAGAAAACAATTCGCGGAGGACCCCGACACTGCGATCCTATAGAATCGCGAGAACAATACCGCCCTTGCGACAAAGGAGAGAGCACAAAACGCCTGCACACAGGTACACGCGCCGCTACACTCTCTCTCTCTCTCTCTCTCTCTCTCTCTCTCTCTCTCCGTTCTTTCATCCCTCTATCCAGTCCCTCCGTCTCCGCGTGATTAAAAATGATCGTCCCCGAGCAAGCTCTAAAGCTCTCGAGGCTGAAAGCTTGCCTCCTTCTCCTTCTCCGTTTCCTTCAGCTTGCTTACTGCCTACGGATCCTGACTACCAGAAGAATCTCTTCTCTCGGTCCAGAAAACGAAGGGATGGCATTTTTTTTTAACTTGTAAAGCAATATGACAAATAATTGATATCTGCTCTAAAAGACAGTCTTCAAATCGTTGTTTCTAAATTTTATACCGTCGAATAGTTCGAGAATATTTAGGAAAGTTGTGATAACAGAAGATCTCAATTGGCATCTCACGCGTCACTTCAAAAGGTAGTCGTACTATTCTCTAATTATTCTGTGACAGTGGAAACAAAAAGCCGGGCAGAGAAAAACAAAAACTTCATAAAGGCAAAGTCTCATTTAACCAGATAAGCCAGAAAACGGCGAAGCAATTTGAGCCCGTTAGAGGATTCCTCCGCGGTGACGAAGCGAAGGGATCGCCGAGGGGAAAAGGGTAGAAAACGGTCTCGTTCCACGGTCTCCAAGGGTTAAATAGGATTGTCCTTCGCCTCGACGACGGCGGTGACACGGCGGGAGGACGAATATTCTCTCTCCCTACTGTGTGCTCGTGCTCCTCGGCTCGCTTTAACGTCGATGAGTGCGCAAAACCGACAAGTCGTTTCTTTAACCCACGCGAAAGAACTGGGAGGACGAACGGAAGACAGAGACGGTGAGGGAGAACGGCGGAGCGGAGGAACAGAGAGAAAACAGAGGGCATGCGGCGTACGCGGGAACCGGCGGAGATACTTCATTACGATGAAAGCTTTGCTCCTACCTTCTCAAGTCTCCTCTTCCTCCCTCTTCAACCCCTTCACCCATTCTCTGTTTCTATCTTCAGCGACCGTGCGTTTTCGTTTTCGTGCCTGCGCGTACTACCCACATCTATCTTTCCCCGGTCGTCGAGTTCCTTCGTGTCTTACACCCGCTTATCTACCCCTTTCTCGTCCTCTGCTCGTCCCCGCTGGTTCTTCCCGTTCTCAACGTGCACGCGAAAATGCGTTTCTCGCATTGTGCAAGTGTGTGGAGTTTTAGTTTTCTTTTTTTTACAGGGCAACAATGCGAACCGGAGGTATTTTAGAGACGAGTGCGAGAAACGAAAGGAGGGAAGCGTGGGGGAATTATACGACGATCGATGCTAAAACGAGAAACGATGCGCTGCCGTTGTCGCTCACCTCTGAGTAATTGAGTCTGAACGGAATGGAACGAACGCGTCCCCGTGAATTGCTTCGAGCTATCTCATGGGAGAAATTTGTTAATGCAGCTGAGATTGAAATTCTGACGATCATCCTAATTCTACTAACTCTGCGTCTTCTATTCGTTATACTCTGCTATACGATTATTTTAAATTTTAGTCAATTATATTGTTATCCTCTAAAAATGTATCCTTTGGGTTTAATAACATTGTTACGTTTTATGATTATATTCATACAACGATTTTTAGCAAGGTATTAGATTAAAGAACGATTCTCTTCTCTTCAACACGAGATATCACTTCAATTTCCTGTAAATCACAATATGCCATTTGTACGAACTCCCCCAAGAAACTTCCTACCAGTCCAGCCACACTTTAATCGATTCTCATTCAATTAACAACCGAGCCTAAACTTGTCTCAGTGGAAATACGATGGAAGAAGCGACTCCTTCCCCGTTCAACGAAGGATGGACATCGTCCAGACCGGGAAGGGAATCGAAAAGTTCTCGAGAAGGAACGCGGGGTACGCGAACGTCCAATAATCAGATTAGCTTCTCCCAATGGACCGTTTGTGCACCGAATTGGGAGCTCAATCTCGTTCTTACTGGGTATAGTTTTCGCGGAACGTGTCTCGTCGTACGGTCCGAAGATTAACGTAAGGATTATTCGTATCGCTAATCGTCGTAAAACGTGGCGCTACTATTCTCGTTGTTGCTTGTCGACGACGCTCGGACGTGGGGATAATGCTAATTACCCGTGAAAACGCGACAGCTTATTTGTCGTGTTAATTATGAACGTCGAGTTCAAAGAGGCCTATTTGTAAATGTGAGAATTTAAGTAATGCTACTTACAGGAATTTCAACTACGAGTGGAATCAATGATTCGTATTTTTGTGTACTTTCGATTTGTCTGGGTAGAGTAAGTATTAATAGAAAATTACATAATCTCGACTATATTTAGTGTCGAATTAGTTATATGAACATTGGCAAATATCTGGTTGTGATTCAGACGATGTCAAGATTCTTAATTGACATTATGCAAACGACAACATTTCCATATTGACTCTTGTCACTGCAGAAGAAAGCTAGTCAGCTTTTTTTGCGAATCGATATTTACATTTTGAAACTATTTTCAAAGCGGCACGCATTGAGAGCGGAGAGAGGAGGACGGATACACGTTTGTTCAGGCTTGGCAAACACCATCAAGTTTTAGTTGGTTAACTGTTCAGTTGGATCGAGCGACGGGAGAAAGAGGGAGAGAATAGGCACGTGGAACCGCGCGTGCATTCAACTAGTTAGTTGGACAACTAAAAAGTTTGCACTCCGTCGCGAACCATGGTCAACTAAACGTTCGGTCAACTGCGGTGCAGCTTTCGCATCCGAGCTACCGATCATACCGTCGGATCGTCTGTAAATAAATCGATCCCTTCGCGTTCTTACA
Organism: Ceratina calcarata; assembly: GCF_001652005.2. Classification (NCBI taxonomy): domain Eukaryota; kingdom Metazoa; phylum Arthropoda; class Insecta; order Hymenoptera; family Apidae; genus Ceratina; species Ceratina calcarata. The sequence goes on from NW_017145399.1 coordinate 165,372, forward strand.
TCAGCCCGTATTTTCTAATTTACATAGTTCTGAATTTGAGCTTCGACCCGATATGCGTACCGCCGCTCGAGGTTCAATCTCTAAAGTTAAAAATCTGTTTCGAGCGTACGTTTCTTGGTACGTAGCGATTAAAATCCAGTTCGCCACACAATACACCCCCCCGGCGACATTCTCGAAGCAGCTCACAGAGCCGGTGGCAGTGGGTTCGCGAGTTGACATTTTCCCTGGAAACCGCGAGAAGGCTCGCAGAAGGAAAAGGAGAAATCGCAGTGACATTCCACGCGAGAATTCCAGCGAACGAGCCGAGCGAGAGTGCTCTTCCTCCCGTCGAGTACATCGGTTCCTCGGATCTTTTGTCGCGTTTCGGATGCGGAGACGAAGAAGAAGGAGAAGAAAGGGCGGTTGGATGGGCCGGAAAAGGAGTAGAGGCGCGAGGGGCTGGGTGGTCGGTCGCGGGATGAAATTTGCAAATGCTTCGACAAGCGCGGAGGAGGGAGACGGGGGGGGCGCGGGGGGTTGTATGTCAAGCAGAAATGCGAGCGGTGGCTGCCGGGAATACGGCGGTAAAAGAGCGACGAAAAAGTGTCGCTTCGACAAAGGGTGCAAGCCGGAGAAGAGAAAAGGGGGTGGCAGAACGCGAGAGAGGGAACGAGAAAGAGGGCTCGAAAGGGTGGAGGGAGGAAAGAGGTAACGGATGCAGTGGGGGTGGAATCCTGCGACGGAGGGCGGTGGTTCGAGCGTGCGCGCATCATTTTTGCCGAGGACCAGGCACTTCCCTTATTCGTCGTCGCCAGGGGAGCCGAATAGAGAGAGAGAGAGAGAGAGATAGAGCGAAAGAGAGAGGAGAGAACGGGGGTCTCAGAAGCGAGCGAGGCGAGCAAGAAAATGACGGATAAAGAAGCTTCGAGGGGTGGCTGCGGCAACGGGCTTTGTCGATTCCCGGGTATTTAACGGAAATACCAACCGGAATACCCGGAGTCTCCATTCGTTCCTATCTCCTTTTCTTTTTCCCTACCGGCTACACCGACCCCCGCCACTGTTCGCCGTCCTCGCACACTTTCCTCTCTCTTTCTCCATACGTACCACAAATAATTCGAGCATGTGTCGTGATTCGCCGGACCGAGTCGCGGCCGAACGATTTTCAAACAAAACTAATATAGAAAATTTCGCGGATACATGTTCCAACGGAGTCGTAGCGTGTACGATCGTTCTTTTACGATAAAAGGAAACAGATTTTCAGTTTCACTAATTGCTGTCGCGAGTTCGTTTCTGAACGATGAGAATCACGACACAGTTCTTTCGATACGTTCACAATTAAATTCTATCAGAACAAACAAAAAGTACTCACCAAGCCTTTTAGAAATCTCCGAGTTGTGCATTTTCGGATTCTCCTGTGCGATTTTCCTGCGCTGCAGCCGGGACCAAACCATGAACGCATTCATCGGCCTTTTGATGTGTTCCACTTGCGCTTTCTTCGGGGATGGGCCAAGAGGGCTACCCAAACCAACCCCCATGGGGCCGACACCCCCGCCACCGGGTGGTGACGTACCCGACATGCCCTGCATACCGCGCAGGGTCTCCGTGAACGATCCGTCGCACATGTTGCCGCCGGCTCTGTAATTAAACGCGGCCACCAATTAGTAACCCCGGTAGTCGACGTTAATAGGAAGCCCGACACGCCCACGCGAAAACAGCCACGTCTGACCAACCCATTCCCGAAAACGGAATCCGAACCGTGTTCAGGAGAGTCCATTGTTTCCAGCTCCGTCGGAGACGGACCGAGACTATTCGCCGTGATTCATTTACTATCTCGGTTATTTACTCCCTAACCGGATAATTTAAAGTACAACCTTCGGAACAGTCTGGTTTCGTCGCCCTTTAAAATTACATCATAGCGTCGCAAGTTTGTAATCAATTATTTTTAATATACTCGTAAGATGAGATTTTTATGAATGAATTATGAAAGAAAATTATCAAGATTTCTTCAAAGAAAAATTCCTACTCATCATGTAGAATATTCCAAGAATAGGTCAACGGATGGAGGAACTTGAAGCTCATAGTATAATAATCTATGTGCCATTCGGTGTGTATAATTTCAAACGATGAATATATCAATCCACGGTGATGCAATTTGGTACCCTTTTTCTACACCATTAATTTTTTTACTAACCGACATGAATTTCGAATTGTACGAGCTATCAACGAAATTAGTACCCCGGCGAGAGTGGCAAACAATCTTCCAAATGACTCTGGCGTCCGGCGATTTTACTCTTTTTGTCGAGACTAAGGAGCCGCGAATCCTAACACCGCACGACCTGTCAGAACGAGATTAAAATGATTAAGAAACTGCTGAATAACCTTCCAAATTGACAGACTCGTTACATTAATCATCGCTTTCATTCATCGGAACGCAACAAGTTACTTGACCAAACCTGCAAACGTGTCCTTTCGCAACCGGTCGCGAAAGGAAAATCGAAAAAGCCGGCGGGCATACGAAATTTCCTCCGCGTAGCAAATTCTCACGAATTCGTAGCAATCCAGCAATTTACATTCTTACTCTTTCCTAATCGTCGTAACATTTCCAAACTATCAATCTCTTAAACCTGTACGAGAAGTAAAGAAATGTATCTAATTGACTATCGGCCAATTAGTTGCTTGAATAAAACGGTAAACGGTATACACACTCGCGCGCATTACACTTTCGAGATAAATACTTGGTTTTTCTTTTTCTAGCTACGACGGTGCGAGTAACCCTCGCGCGCGTACTCGGGTGCCCGCACACGTTTCACCGGCGTGTCAGTGAGTTTTAATTGTGCCCCAGCGACACGCAGAAGAACCGTGCGAGGGCACTCGTGCCAGCCACTCCTCACGGTCCCGGTAATTGCTTATTCGTTTGCTCTTTGTTCATAAGCAAATTAATCTTATCCTTTTCCCGTATCAAACCCATTAACCAATCTCGCCCGCGTTCCTGCCTCTCTTCCACCGTCTTTTTACCCTAAATGTCACCCTCTGCCTGGTTCGTTTCTCCCTCTTTTCCTTCTCACTCCTCCCGGAAAGCCAGTGCCCCGGCCTCCTTCTCCTCTCGAACTAACACAATTACGCGGATCTCCTTGAGCATTCATTAAGAAAAAAAAACCTGTAGTGGTCGAGGGAGTTAACCCCGGGGGCGGTAGTTACGATTTTGTAGGGTTAGAATCAGCCCTGAGGGGGTCCACGGCCACCCTCGAGTGTCATTCAGGACGGATTAATAGATACGTTGCGTCGGTTAGAGAGACGTTCGATGGGTGGCAGTGTTACGGAGGCGAGGGTGCAACGGAGCAGCGTGGCTGCTCTGGAGAGGCCCCAAGGGTGCTCCGGGGGTGGTTCAACGGAGAGAGAGAAGATGCTGGAAGTAATGGCTGTTGACAAGCTCCGACGGGGGATTAGGAAGTGCTAATTGAATGTTTAGGCCACGGCCGACGATACCCTGCCACGCGGCAATTTATTGCTGTTCGCTCTTTCGCTTCGCCGATCTTTTCGCCCTTGATAGCGAGAGACGAACCGCACGCGTCTCGCTGTCTCGATATCGTAGAGCACTTACGGCACGCGAATCATTAAAATGCGGATCGGTGAAAATCATCAGAGAAAAACAGATTTTGTTTTCTCGTTATTGGTTGAATATATTCATTATTGATAGGATGAAATAGCTTCTTCATGTATTGGACGTGTGAAGTAACATCTGTAGCTGATTATTAGGGTCTTCCGTATCCCGAGATCGGAAACGACGGATGTTTGCATATTGGACTTTGAAAGTAACGATTTTTTGTGTTACTTAGAAGTTGTACATACATGTAGAATTTAATTGTGTCACTATAAATGGTGGTAAATAACCAAGCAAGCAATTATTTATGCTTCAAATGTGGATGTAAGAAATAATTTGTATGACAAAATACATTTCGGTACATGAATGATAGAAGAATCTAAAATTTCCTAATCACAAATGTGGTTAATTTGATAATTATATTTTGTCACTTCAATACTGCCTATTTACCTAAGAGCGAAATGTCGTATACTTTTTTTTGTATTCGAACAATTCGTACGCACTTCTTCCTAACTTAAATTCAACAGAATTGAAATAGAAGCGAATTACAACACACTGTCAGTATTAACTATAAATCACGAGTAGCGCGAGCTGTGTAATTCCTAAGCTCACCTCATGAAGTGGCCGGCGGCTCGTTGGTGCAAGTCCAGCTCAATTTTGGTGCCGTGGTTGAGACTCCCGTCTCACCTGGTACCAGAAGAACGTGTTCGATGAAACGCGATGGAAAACAACAATAACAAAATCAAGAAGTCACTACACTGTCATATCGGAGGATCCACTCGAGTCTCGATATTTATCACTGGCTTTCACACTAATCTCGTTGTTCAACAGTATCAATGGTTCGCGTCCCGACGCGAAACATAGTCCAACCAAGACGGCGTTCACTCGGCAATAAGAAACGTGAATGGTAACGAGTGGCGCGCGTCCCGTGAGAGAAAAAAAGTCGCGTACGAGGCAAGAGGACGAAGGGTAACGCGTTCAATGTGCCTCCGCGGACGATAGTTTTGGGAGTGTGCGACGCAAGTCCCGAAGCCAGCCGCCGATGCAAGGACCCCCTCGCAACACGATTTCCCCTCCATGAAATCTCGCTCGGGAAAGGAATTTTTGCACCAATGGGTGAGCGTTGCGGGCGGAGCCGAGCGGATGAACTCGGTATCGGGGAGAATTCTGATTGGCTGGGGACCCGAGGCCGTCGATAACGAGATCGTCGTGCGTTTCTAGATTTCTCCCCTCCGTGGACCCGTTTTCTCCGACTCGCAGCTTCCACTTCCATCGGCACGTTCGCCACCGAGGAACTCACCCTCCCGCGCTCGCTTCTCTCTTTCTTTACGCGAACTCGCAACTACGCGAAATTTCTTTTCCAGATTGCCCAACAAATTGGTGTCTTCTCCTTTTTGGGAACAATTTTTGGCTAACGATACAACGGCTAAACGTTTACCTTTTCCGTACGTACGGGTAGTTTCATGAATTCCTTGGATTCAGAAATACGAGCCATTACATTTTTTTCAACGTCGTCTCCAACGGCTTTTATAAGACTCTAAACAATATCGAAGTTGTATAAAAACATTATTAAATCCAATTAGAAACTTGAACTGTCTGGAATTTTTTCATTATTGCTCGATGAGTATCTTACAATAAATTTCGGCGAATAACTTCAATCGTGTTAATGGCAACACGTTCAAAAACGTACAATACTAGTAACCCTTAGCGAGTTTGGGGAGAGGGGAGGCCAAACGTTTGCAAGGAGCTGGCGAACGAAAGAGGCCGAAGGAACGTGGGAGACGTAGAACGTAGAAGTCGCAGGTAAAAAAGTAGCTGCCACCACCTGCGAATACCAACCCATACGTAGGGGACGTCGAGTAAGAAAGGTGGTGGTCGCTTGGTATTGCCGAGACGAATTCGAAAGAACGCTGCTGAAGAATGGAAATAAGAAAGGTGACTTACCTTCTCGATACCGCCTCCCACCCCCTTTCACTCCCATCGCTCTCTTCTCTCCGACCTGTGTTTCTCTCGCTTCCACGAGGAGAGAACGACGTTGTGCTCGATTCATGAGGCGGTTCTACAGAATAGCTCGCGGCGTTTTTGCTCTTTTAAACGGAACCGATGGCGGGCGATTCGGTATTCCGCAACCCCGTGCACTGGGATGTCGATGGAACACGAGTTTAATTCAGGGAAACCGGTGGATTCGGTACGGGTTTTATACATTTCATGTACGTCAAACATCGATCAGGACTCGAGGACCTCGACCCCTATTTGGTAACGAGTAATCAAATCACTGGATTGACAGCCAGACATAATCGAGCGAGTTCATCGTTTCCACGTGACGGTGAAAAGGTTTAGCAGCGAAGTGGCGTCGATTACAGAAGAATTTATGGACCTGACGCTTTTCTCTATAGACACTCGATCGCGACCCTCACTCGCGCCCATCGATCGCCTCTTGCTTATTCCCAAGTGGCGAGGCCCGGGACGGGAGCCGAAATCGAAAGGGAGTGATGAACGGACGAGTTTTCGGAACTCCCCCGCCGCTAATTCAATAATTTTATCGGCTCTGATCAGTCTTTGTTGCGGTTGTAATCTCGTGAACGCAGAATCGTTCGGTTCTGAACGGGCGAAAATCTGCACGCGTTTTAAACGCGATGCTTCGCCTGACTCGGCCAATGCGCGTTTCATCGGCTACGGGAACGCGCTCGTTCATATAAAAATATAATTTGCCCGTAATTCTCGCGGAAAATCGCTCGCCGCGACCACCATTAATTCGTCCATCCGCGAATATAATTGCGAGCTTTCATCGTTCATCCTCTTTCGACGAGAAACGACAGTTTTATCATAATTTATGCATTCTTCTTATTTTTATCATTTTCAAGAGATTCAACTCCTGGTTTTATAATTCTTCTAAACTGATTACCAAAAATTGTTTTAAAAATTGCTTGAGATAGCAAACGTCTTTCGGTTTCACGTAAGGCGTGTAGAAATGGTAAGAAAAAGCGCTTGGTCAAGCCAGCAAGGTGAGAAAAGAACATGTACACCACGCAATTGCCCAGCTCCAACAAAACCAAAAACGACGTAATTTTGTCACATCCCCAACTCCGGCGGGACCAGTACTGAAACAATTTTAAATACGTCTTCCCGTAAAAGTTCTAATGCACTGGATGAAAGTGTTGTCAGCGTGATTTGGTTTTACTGTTTATCACGAGGAAGATTTATTTCCCCTCTCGAAGCTTGTAGTTAGCACGTGCGGAAACTCCCCGCGCGTAGTGCGTACGGACCAGGGTCGCTGCCGATATTGTTGTACGCGTCGTGGAACATGCAACGTATGAATATCTAATGCACCCCATCCACAATTAAATTCGGACAATATGTTTTGTTTCGGGAGGGGCCCCGCCACCCTCGAAGAAACGCGAGAGGGGTGCCGGTCTGTGCGCGTGAACCGGGGTTGCGCCTCTCCCTTCGGGATCGTCTCCGTCGTTGAATAACGCCCTAAGTGTGTAAATCTCATGGCTGTATACGCCGATACCGCACCAGAGGAGATAATAACTTCCGAGCAAATCCCGCCAAACCACAGAGTCCTCGTCTCATCGCGGATCTGTTCGTCCGCGCGTTTCCTTGGAATTTAAACGCCCCCCCCCTGGCAACGTTATTAATGGCCCACGCGACGATCGAACGATCTAATTTTATCCGAGTGATGAGATTTTTCTCGGCAACGCGGAAGAAGAGCATTCGGTGAGATTAGTAGAAAAGTGACGCGTTGGAGATTAATGGTAGATTTGACGTCTGGTTATATCTTGCAAATTCGATGCAGGAAATATTTCCAAAATGAGATCGTAATCGATGATTCTCGAGTACATAATAAGAGTATAAAACAATTTGTTGGTAACAGTGACAGAAGTGTTCTGGACAATGCGTGCCGTTAAGAATTAGCCACCAGTCGAAAGTAGCTCGGATGCGTTCGAGTCGAACTCCCTTTCCGCATAGCTCAGTTTCCATCACCTGGCAGAACACGACTGGATCCGAAGGAACTAAGGTGGGGACAACCGTGTCAATCCGTCGCATTGTCTCCAGTTCGGAGTCCTGCAGTTTTGTGGTGATGAGTCAGATCGTAAAACGGCGGAATAAAGGACAGCCACCAGTCCTTGCAGCAGGCAGATCGGATCCGTTTAAACGAGCCGACGGTGAAGGCGATGTTTAACGAAAATGAAAGAAGATTTTATTAGCCTGCCTGGGATTTGAAAGATTTAAGGAGCATCGCCAAAGGTACGAGACTCCCGCGGGACCGAGACTTCAGTCCGCTCGCAGCTGACCTTCCTTGAAATCGGCGCTGGGACCTCGGGTTTCGCGTCGCATTGTCTCTCTGTTTTGCGGAAGAGCAGGTGTCGCGAGATACGACCGACAATGGACGGTCACTGGTGAACCTTAGTTCGTCCAAGAGAGCAACGGAGAAGAATTGTCGGTGCACAGCGGGCCGTCCGTTTTTGCCGTATTGCCAGTCGGTTGTACCTTTGTTTCGTTGATCCGAGTAACAATTTAATAAAAACGAGCTTTCGGTTATTTCTATGGGACAGGAGAGACGTGTCCCGGTGTGGTCGAGTTCTAAGAATAGAAGGGAATTGTTTCCACTGAACATTTTGTTTGAAAAATGGTCTTAATTCAATTATGAGGTCCACAGAAAAATTGACGTCAATCGTAAATCAAGAAGATGTCATTTAGAACCTAAACTTTTGAACAGAGACTAATATAAGTTAGTACAAAAAATTGTTATACACTTATATTTCCGTTATAAATCCTATTGTTCGCTCATGGGTCACTTATTAGTACGAGTTCTTAATGGGGCTACAGGTGTTCCGAAGCTCGTGCCCGACTTGTAGCTGGATACACTTGGGAACAGTGGAGCAACAAATCCTGGAAGCAGTGTACGGATCAAACTGGAACAAAGGCGAAGGGAAGGGCTAATGATCGGCGCTAAGCCCTTTAAAAGCGTCCGACGGAGTACGGAGACCCTTGCCACGTATTTGTAGCCGAATTTGCACCTACAAAGGACTCTGCATGTTTTTCTGCGGGACAACAGGCGTCGTTAAGCGGACCGATCAACCGGAAATAGAGGCTGTCACCATTCTTCCGGAGACCGTTCGATTAATTCCGCATAATGGTCGATGGTTTTCTTTCGTCTCCTTTCTGGCCCTCCGTTTCTTTCATGGGAGGATGATATGGATACCTCCTTTTAAACCAGAGTGGCGAAAGTTTAGTCTGGATCGAGAAGAAAAGCTTAACTGGGGGATTTGGACATTTCCTTGGTAAACCGGAAGGGTAACGAGAGGATGTCCTTCTAGTTATGCTGAATGAAATTGTTATTTCACGAGACTACAAGTATATCTTCCAATTCGGTACGGTTATTTCGTCGAAGGTACAATAGCTGGCGCAGTATGAATCTCTCATCCGCTTTCAATAAAAAGACCAGGATTTATATCTGATGGATTATGTATTGAGAATACGTTTAGCTGAAAGTTTACGTGCTTTGCGAGGAGATTACCATTTACCGGAGATTACGGGTACTTTGTTGTACACGTTTGAGCTAAATTCTCGATCCATTTGTTATACTATTGGTTGAGATTCGTTGAAATCCATTGTTGAATACGTTTTCCTCATTATCTCGATTTAGAAAACTAGATCAATAGCGAGAATGTGTATTCTTATGTAAGGAATTGTGTGGATCAGAAAAGACCACAAGCTGTATAGTTCTCTGAGAGAAATAAGAATTTCGCATTAACGAGCAACGGGTTACTCCCGTTTTCCCCCCATCGGTTCCATTTCCCTCGGCTTCGATAGGCCAGGGTGAACGGGGTGAGGAAAGAAGTGGGTGGCAAGTTCACCTATTTTGGTGGTACGCTGCGCGAAGAAAAGGAGCGTGGTTGCATCCGCGAGAAACACAATGCCTCGGCGAATAAACCAGACGAATGGCGACGACGACGACAACAAACCGACGCCAACAATGAGGAAAAAATCTTCGACTCTACCCTACCCCCGTTCTCTTCGTCGAAACGGTATCGCCGCCCACCCGGCATGCTTCTCCTCCTTTTCTTTTTCCTTTTCCACATCGGCGTCGCTGCACTCTCTTTTTCGTGATACGTGGAATTGATGGATGAGAATACGACGACACCGAATACATAATACACCGCCGGTTGATATTCCCAGCGCGGAATACACGACGACGGGCTCTCAAGCTTTTAGCCCAGGCAAATAAATCGCGGGTTGGCGAAGAGGCGACGTTCCTGGATAAATTCCCGTCTCTCTTCTCTTCGATTCTTCCACCCTTCCATTCTTACCCTCTCCTTATCTCTCTCTCTCTCTCTCTCTCTCTCTCTCGTCGTGGGTTTTCGTTCCTGCTCCCTTCGCGACACCCCCTGGCCTCTCCCACAAAACGTTGTGACACCTTACGAACCTGACGTGTGCCGCCTACTCGAGAAGAATTCCGCATTTGTGTACGCCAGGACGCGCGAATCCATCTGGTCCGTTTGGACTTTTGGCGTAGAAACTTGTCGCGAAACGAAATATACCGCGCACAAGAAAAATACTACTCAGACTTTTGTTGTGCTTTTGTCACATTTTCGAAGTTAGTAGATAAAAAAATCGCTATTAACTAACCACAACTAATACGTTTCTAAGAGATAAGTAGAGCTCGGGTATGATGTAACATCGTTAGATCATAAAAAGAAACTGTCTATTCCCGAGCAGGTGTACTCTTGAGAGGACGGGACACGCGCGAGCTGAAAAAGAAATCCGGGATAAGCCGAATTCGGGACTCCGTGGGATGGCTTCTCTTCGTCGGTCACTTCGGCCACGTAATACTACGCAAAACGTCGCTCGGCCGTGTGTCCGTCTTTTTGTGCGCCATAGGCTCTCGACGATCCGGATTCTCCTGCCGAAATTAAGCTCGTATCCGACGAGATCCTCTTACGACATTATCGAATCCTCGCGTGGCTACCACCTTCTGTCGTTCGCGCCTTTCTTCCACTCGGTTACAAGAGGCTCTCTCATACGTTTTATGGAAATTCTATATACTGATTAGATAAGTATCAGACATGGTGAACAATTTTTAATGTTTGAATATATCGAATCGATAATTCAAGCAATTAATTGGATTCTCAAAGCTTACAAAACTATACCTTCACGACGCGCACTAAAAATTTTACTAGGAGCTATTCGAAAGATCAATCCAACGAAATATTTTCCGAAATGAACGCTGGCTGTCAATTACTCCTAACCGAGAGGGAGAGGGATCGCTGGAATTCGAAATAAATACGGCAAGCGACTTTTCCGCGCTTCGAATTGAAAATGTCAATTTTTTTCCGTGGGAACAATGCCGATCCCGAAAATATCCGGGGGCCTCGGCCCACCCGTTCTACCTTTCACTCACCGAAACGGAACGAAACGCGAATGCCGGGCGAGCTGCTTCGCCCGTTTCAACCCCCCCGCCTTGTATCCCACGTAGTCGATGCGACGCCGAACGATGCAGAAAAGCATGGAAACGCGAAGCCGAAACCGAAACCGCGGCAACAAAAAGTACCGACGCGACTCGCCGCTTTCACCGCGTTTACCGTCCACGTACGTCTCCCATTTTTTCTCCCGCATCAGGGAAAATTCGATTCAAGGGGTGCTTTTCCGTATTTCCATTCGCGCAAGCCGAGGGATTAAGTGCGCGCATTTGCGTTGTACGTGTATCATCCTAGGATAAACAGTATCACCCAAGAGTTTCCAATTAATGTTCGAAATGTATGAAACAATCGAAATTTCGATGACTTATTTTCCGTTGTCTATCTTAAGGATGTATTGGCTATACAGTCAATCCCAAAAGTTTATGCACTTTAGAAACGCATTTTTTAAAAAGAAATAAGACTTCGGAAGAACATTGCTAATAATAAACAACAAAAAAAAATTTTCGATTTCTCCGAGATTTTTCCAAGGGG
>NW_017145399.1:178538-204309 GCF_001652005.2 Ceratina calcarata
CTACAAGAAAGGTCCTATGCAATTTTCTCGTAAGTCTAACAGTTTAGAAGTTATTGAGGAAAAACCAAATTTTTTGTCAAAAGTTCGCTGATTCGACGGTGGAATGGTCGGATTTTATCAGTACCCATAAAATGCCATATAATCATATGTAACTCATTAAATATCGAAATTAGAAGGAAAACAACTTTTATTTGAAGCATTTTTCGCAATTTTGAAAAAAAAATTTTCGTCAGCGTCAATACTTAATTGGATATTTCCTTCTATACCTTTTAGCACGTAGCTATTTATTATTAGCATTATTCTTCCGACGTCTGATTTCTTTTTAATTATAGGAAATGCGTTTTTCTAAGGAACCTAAACTTTTGGGATTGACTGTATAGCCAATACATCCTTAAGTCGCATTCGATTTTGTATGTACAAAAGTGTGCACTGTACAGTACAGGATAATAAAACTTATGAAACGCGAACAATTTTGACCGGCTATGTACGGGCGTGTTTGCATTTGTATCTACGTGTACGCGCCACGTCTCGGGACGTCTCATTACGTCCGAAGAAAGGAAGTGGAAGCCACCGAGAGATCCGCATCGCCGGCTGAAGGATCTCCTACTGTCATTTAGTCCCGGGCACAATGGACCAACCGTCTACTATCCGATTGTTTGGCTGCATTTTTTTTCCACAAAAGAGGGCGAGAGGAGCGGTGCGCGGACGGAAAACCGGGGAGAGAGTCAAGTCGATCGGCAATTGACTGACGTTATCGGGCCATCTTCCAGATTACGAAGATCGCTTAGGAGAAAGCCTGTTCCATAAGGGGACGGATAGCCATGCACGATTCCTTTTATTCTCTCGAAATCAGGATATATTGCTTCTCCTAGTAATTCGAGGCAATGGGATGCTGCGCGGACGAGAGTAAGGAAAGTCTTTTGTATCGAGTGTTTAAAAGGGTGGAGGTTTCCATTACAATTGTGCCTAACGAAACTGATTTCCGAGTACTATTTTAATATCGATATAATTAATTTCTAAAACTGTACCACAGTTTAAATTAGAAAGATCAATCCTGTCGAAATCGCGACTCTCGAAAATCTGATCTCACGACTCGTTCCATGATTCCAACGGAGAGGCATGCTTAATTTCCCATCGAGAATGAATGCTCGAAACGGCGTGTGTATCGTGAATCAATCGGGGCCAGATCCGCGGAAGTAAAGGGATTACGATTCGAAAAAACGTTGAACGTTAACCCCCGTTCGAATGGCTACCGATTAAAAGAAGCTACAAAGACGTGAGGGGGAGAGAGAAAGAGAGAAAGGTCGAAGTTTACGCGGATAGAACGGTGGGCGTCGAACGGATCCGCAACAATGGGCCCCGCGATCGGATTATCCGGGCCGGATACACACGTTTCGCGCTTGATACGCGCATACGCGTACGTACATAGGTACGCGTAACTCGAAATCGTCGGTCGACCCGGGTCCGGGAGCACACGGTCGATTCGCTCGACTCGCCACAAAGGGGGAGGTTATTCTCTCGTAGATCTCTTATCTGCTTCGATCCTCGCGGAAAAGCGTGCAACGACCCGGTAAAGTCTTCTCTTTTGCGGCGGCCCCTTTGTGGTTCCCCGCGCACTCGTCCCTCGCGTCCATTTACTTCTCCTTTTTTCCCGTTTTCTAATCTTATTTACTAGGGCGCTCGTTCGCTCGTGGAATTGCTAATTTTATTTGCTGGCTATCGGGGTTTGCGGCGATCAAAATTTGATTTTATCATACTTGTACATCGTGCCAAGAACGATAAGTGAAATTCACTCTAACGACGAGATGTACAATTGAAGGATTACATAAATCCATGTGAAATCGACTTGTTACAAAGATCGTCTATTCGTGTTTTTGAAAATCGTCGAACTTTCCGAGTCGGTCGGAATTCTATCCACGACATCATCAGGAACGCTGTTACTCCAGAAATCACAAAGACCAGCATCCCACAGGGAATACGTGGCGTCGACAATCGCCTTCGTTCGACTGAATGACCGAGGTTCCCGCCAAAAACGAAACAAGAGAGAGAAGAGATCCCGAAGGCGCCCAGCGGTCTGGTCCGACGGCCGATGGCATCCGACGGCCGATGGAATGCGCGTGGGTTTGGGATTTTCAGGCCATTAGGCAGTTTCTCTACCCACGGGCGCGTCTCCTTCTCTTTCTCTCTTGCTAGTTCGACCAGCCACCCTCAATGAAATCTGACGCTTCCACCGTGCTTCCTCTCTTGTAGCGGAAAACGTGCGTATGCTGGCTCGATGGGGATGCCACGTGAAAGAAAGAGGAAGAACGAGAACCAGGAGGAGGCGAAGGTGTGCAGGTAGATCGAAAAAGTTCGAACACAATGAAAAGGCGTTCCGTGACACGTCGAGAGGGCAGGTGTTGGACACTGAAACGACGTCCTCGTGCAAACTACACCCCGGAAAGCTTCCGAACGATTAATTTTTCGTGTTTCACGTTTCTTTCGATTTCAAAGAAAACGGAAAAAATTTAAAAAATGGAGCATTGGATCATTTCGAATCTTTTTCGTCTCAGAGACAATCGGAGGAGAGGTTTCAACTTATAGCACTTCCTTACAGAGAACTTAGCTCTTAAAGGCAATCCACTGTTTCGTTGTTTGCTCACATTTTATTGATTGTCAGTCACGAATAACTGGAAATCGAATTCGCGTAATTAAGATCTATTTATCTGAAACGAGCAACAAAAGAAAGCGTTGTTCGAAGCGGGGAAACAACGGAGGCAATAAAAACGGTGCAGAAAGGAGAACGAAGCTGTTGGAGAGAAGCCTGGGCCATTCACAAACGGGAACGGGGCAAGGTCTGCGGAGATTTAGTTTCGTCTAACAGGGCAACAATAAATTCGTCGTGCTGTTAATAAATCCCATTGCCGGCGAGAAGAGGAGATCCCGAGGCCATGGCACAAAGGCGAGAGGATGAACGAGGATACAGAGGGCGGCTCCTTTGCAGCATTTATTGTACGAAGCGAGCTTAAGTATTGTTACCTGCTGCTACTGGCACTGTCACTCCTTCTCCCGTTTAGGTTCTTCCTTCTCTCGCAGCGTCTTCACTCTTCGTCTCAGTTCTCCTGTATTTTTCGATTTGGAATACCCTCTTTCGTGGTAAATCGTGCCGTGCCAGGAAATTTGCTAAGAACGATCGCAAGGTTTGTCGAGGTAAGTATTTCGTGGGAACATTTAGGGCCAAAAGTTACTCAAGTGACGTTCCTGATCTCCAACGTGAAATAATGGCGTTTTACTGACTTTCTAATTTCATTTCTTCCATGACAAACAAATGCTAGTTTCCGTTCGCTAGACAAATTGCAAAGCGTGTCATTTTTGGCATAATTCGGCCAACGTTTTTCTCCGCGTTTTTCGCATCGGCAGCAAATTTTATTCAGGTAGATATTTCCAAGGTTCAAGCAAACGCGGTTCTTCACCACCGGGGGCAACAATAACAGCCAGCGAATGATCAAAATCCACGAGTTGCAGATCGACCCGAAAAGAGCAACAGCGCGGCAGCGCAGCGGCAAGAGGATAAATTGAAAAGGTAGAATGTCACCGAAAGGAATCGAACATCCGTGTAACCGTTCGAAGGCAACAGCCGTGGTATACGCGAAGAAATACGTGTCGAATTACCGTTGGGGGAGAATGTTAACGGCCGATTAGAAATTATTCATAGCCCAGTCAGCGACGGGGTCTCTTCTCGTGTCGTAAGCGTGCGGGTTACCTGCGCGAACATCGACCTCCCTATACGTTTTTCATTTCGTTTCACGACTTCTTTCGCCCTTCCGATAGGGACAAGTGGCGTGCGCGCAGGCAAAGATACTTTAACGCGAGAGAAAACATCTAGATCGAAAGCGAGAGGACACAGAGCGTGTGTGTGTGTGAGAGAGAGAGAGAGAGAGGACACAGGGATCGATGCATTTGCATCGGAGGAACGCGCGGCTGGAAACATCGATTCGACTCGATTCGATTTCTCGCGTCCCGGCAGGCCGCAGTCACCGAGCCCCATTTTCCCGATGAATGGCAATCGAATCCGAGGGATTCGAGATTTGTGTCGCGGTTTTGCATGACAGTGGACCGAACCCGGGGCCCCCGTGTAAGCGACATCGAAATGGCACACGTTACGCGCGCCAATCGCCAGAATAGGCGATGTCAAATCGCTCGAACCGCGTCAATTTCCCGCTGATTTTACACTCGCCAACCGAATCCAGAGACCATTGTTCCGTGTCTCCGTTCACCGCAAGCTTTGCTCGTCTGTCGCTCGTCCAGGCTACGCGATTACCACCCACTAGTTATGGATATCGTTATGGTTAATCGGTTTTAAAGATGAATTCGGGAATCTCCGTGACATAATATAATTTGCATATAGCCTGTGTGCAAGTATATCATTCACACCTCCGAAAAATGTTTTCGATTCGATTAACTAAAATATTTTCCACCCCATCCGCTCCTTCGCACCCTACGTTAATCTCATTTCTATCGAACATATTAAATAACGATATTAATGCGACCCTTCGATCAGTCGAACCGTCTCGATAAACGTTTCGCACAGCAGAAAATATTCTTAATCGAGACATCTGTCCCTCTGTCGATTGGTAGGCTCACATACATATAATAATGTAAAAGTGCGTAATATAAAATTCATAACCGTTAGCGGGACAGGGTTCGTTAGATGCGAAAGGGCAACAATTCGATCGATCTCTCCGCGAATCCCGCCTACCGATAAATAATCGTTTAATAGGTATCGTCGACTCGAGAATCGAGGTAGCTTCCTGCAGGCCACGCCTCGGTTCGTGGTATACACGCATCGAAATACTGAAACGCGACGACGCTCGGATTGATTTCGCATTCGGCTAATAAATCGCCCGGTCGGATCACCGCCCATCGAACGGAGTTACCGTGCCCCACGGAACCCGAATTCGGATGGTAATTTCTTTTTCGAACGGCGCGGGCACGGGCCAATAACAAGTATCGTTCGCGCGACGACTTTGAATTTCAATGAAAAGCAATTTTCCTTGCGAGCCGACAGCGGTTATCTTGCCTTCTGCGTTTGTTGCGAGAGAAATGTGATGTAAAATTCGCATTGTGTACCTATACCAAAGAATATGATTGTAATACGCGGAACTTCGGTTGATAGAAACTGTTGAGTGAGGGTCGAGATGCATGCGTAAGGGTTGAACGGTTTTTTTTTTACAGGGAGGTAACCGATTTGAAAAAACGCGTACTGGTTTAAATGATCTCGAATGTACTGAGAACATCTTAAATTATCTATAATAAGAAGGGAAGAGTGAAACTCCTGTTTTATTAAAATTAAAGAATTACATCTCCTCCGTTCGAGGACTCATTCAATTCGTGCCGATACACCCACAGTAACAAGCAGCTAGTATCATCTACTGATTTGTTCATTCAACTCCCGACGCTTTATAATCCGCTCCTTCGCCCGGAACCTCGAGTATTCATAAATTTCCAGCTCAGAGACAAACCCCTCGCTACGGAGAGAATCCTCGTCGAAGAGAGGAGGACCCCTTTGGCCCGGGACCTCGGAGACGATCGCTGAGAAGGCAATCTCCATCCGACAAAAAGGATATTAAGGAGCGCTACGAGAAGATCAAGCAACAGTGAAAAACGCGAAATTATTATCGGTGTCCCGTTCCCATTCAAGCTATTCCCGTCCATGAATGGAGGGACCAGCACCGATTTCGTCACCGATGGCTCTTCGCTCGCCCATCCTTGCCCGTTTTCTTTCCTTTACTCTCCTTTTTTCTCTCCTACTTCAATTCTGGAGGCACGGTCACAGCTTCGGATCTTACGGTCGTTCCTCTCTTTCTCGCGGTCGTTTAACGTCGTCACAGGCCTTTTTTCCGGTACCGTCGAGCTGAATCGTAACAAGACGCGCGACAACCACCTCCGCTTCTTCGCTGGACAATGAGCTTTCGTTTTCGAGAATTCGTTCCGGCTCGACGACCACGTAATGGCACGATGAGTTCAATAGCCGCCGGTCCGGGAGGAAACAACTTTTTGTGACGCGTGCACTCAGTTATCGAGCTGAAAAGGGACTTCGACTAGGCGACGGACATCGAAAAGTCAAAAAGATTTTCGAGCAGTTTTTTAAACTTAATTACTCAATAAAAACTTTGGCGATTTAACGAAACAATATTCGAAACGTGGATTCCTAGGAAATGCATAATAGAGAACGTGCGAAAAGGACAGGTGCCGACCCTTCTCTTTCCTCGGGCAGGAAAATCTATCAATGGATTTACGTTGCTAATGGCCCGTGACACGTTCCACACGAGCGTCAATGAAAATTGAAAAAGGGAGCTTGCGAATGAATGGCAGACAGCTTATTAAAGGACACGTCCCTCTCATAGGAGAGGGCCAGCTTTCTCGAAGGATGACCCAGCACGAATCCGAGGTCCTGTAACGTAGCACGTGATACGATCTCGACGAGATGCAAATTTTTCTCCCGAATTTTCCCCAAATCCTCGCGTCAACATATAAATCCGCAGTCATCCGATAAGCCTCTGTTTTGAATTTCAATGAGATTTGAATTACCCATTGAACGAACTATTTTTTCAATTCAATTGCATTAGCACGGATAATATTTTTTTTTTCATAGGATCCCGTTCGATAGGATTATTTTTTACAATTATCCAAACACAGTTTAGTTCGTAGTTCGATTACGAAATGTGCATTTGTTCCGCTCTATGATGGGACAATATATGTAGTAGTAGTCGCGGTATATCGATACAAATAGACAAAGCGCGTACACAGATTGCTCGTTATACTTTTTATTATTTAACTTGGTTCAGAGAGTGGCAGAGTGTCTTTCATTGTTCACGATACAGCGCGCGCAATTTGCCTTAACTCACCGGAGCCTGTGACACGTTACCGAACTCCAATTTTGCAAAATGCAATTGCACGTGGACGGCCGCGTCCATTGTCGACCCTGTATCGGGCCCGAGCGTCGACGCTTGTTTTGGTCACTGCCCATTAAATTTTCTTTGAAAAGCAGCAGTTCGTCGAACGAGCCAAACAAACGTTTCAATTAGCGCTCATATCGCGCTTTTTGCTCCCGGCTCTGCTGGTTTTATCCACTCTCCGCACCAAGTTTTATGACGAACCTGTCGAAAACTACGAATTACGATTCATTGATTTTAACGCCCTTTTAAGAAACAGCTTCTAACGAACGGAAGTTATAAGATACCTTTGAATCATAAAGTTAAAGCGTAGATGCTCGAGCTAGACTGAACAATTTATCTACGCTCTATCGGTGCAACGAATTCTAAAATGCGAGCTCCATTGGATATAGTCAGGTACTCGTTATCGTCCTTCTAAAATCTTTCCCGTGTTCCTTCGAGGGTCTCGTCCGACTCGCGAAAGGAAAGACAAAGTGTACGGTAACGCGTGCGATTTAAGTATCGGGGCAAACAACATTTTAATTTGGATCGGGTCCCGGCCGGGCCGGTGGCCGATCGGGCATTGTCGTTTCTTCCGATATGTAAATAGACGGGCAACCGGTTCCCGGATAATTATCTGTTTTTCCAGCCGCCGATCTGTTTGTCGGCCACTTCTCATCCTCCCTCTCGGTACTCGGGATCACTTTTATTCGACGGGGGAGATTGGATCACCGTCCAATGATCGCCAGAAGGGAAAACTCCGTTGGCATTGATTAAGATATTCGCGGCGTCGCCTCGCGTCGAAGCCACCCTCGATATGCACAGGTTTATTTTCCCTTCGCGCCATCTTCCGCGATTGTTCGACGTCGTTCGTGCCGCGAATTTGCATTACAGATTGATCGAGCCCCGGCCCCGGCGAAAGAAGAAGACTTCTTCTTCTTCTTCCACGTCGAGGGTCGTCTCCTTCTCGAAGACGTACATAAATCGCCTAAATTCGACGTTTAATTTTCTCCCGGGGAAAACGGTAGGTCCTCGAGCGCGACACCGATTACCGATTTAGATTCGAGATTCGATTGAGTCCTTTCAGAAAATGGTTTCACGATTTCGCTAGGTGATCCGGCAATCGTCGCGTTAATGCGACCGTCGCGTCGCCTCGAGAGAACAAGAATTTGTTCGGGTGGTACTTTGACAGATTGAGATTCATTGTGCAATTTGATCGACGAGCCAACGGTTTACTATATATATCCTAAATGAAGCATACATCGATATATTTTATCATGAAGTCTATCTTTATTCAGAAATCTGTTGGCGCACGCGATAGACGTTCTTCGGAACTCTAAACGCATGCGATAGTAAAAAAGATTTGGAAAGGGAACGTGAAAGAGACGATTAGCAAACGTCTACGAATCCGAATCGCTGCCGGATTATAAGGCGCGCGTATTCGGACCAATTTCGGCGCGGTGACATCTTTAAAGTAGCGCTCGAGCACTGCGGTGACACGTGTTCTTGACACTTGTATACCGCTCCGCGTAAACCACTCGTATAGCACATACGCACGACGTCGAAGGACCGGGTAAAGGGAGTTGGTCGAAACTTTCGACACCCTTATTTCATCGCGGCTTTTTCCCCCGCTTTCTTCGCGATGCCCTTGACAGACGTTCCCCTTTCTCTCCCTGGAAATCGGCTTCGGATCCTGCACAATACGCTGGAAATGTTACCGCGTTTGCGAGGAGCTGGTCGACTACCGTTCGACTTTGCGATCGACCGCGATGAAAAAATGTATAACCGAACAATGCGTTAGAAATTCGGAATACGTACACGTACGTTCGATTGAAAAAAAAAAATGTATTCATAAAATTCCGGTTCCCATCGCGACTTAACGATGAATATTAATTAACGATCGAATCGAAACCGCGTAGCGGATCGATTGAATCCCGCAATCGTTCTCACGGAAGAGAGACGTTGTAATTGTAACACGACACCGGAACCCTCCGATACAACCGATATCCCATCTTCGGAAACAGTTTTCGGGCCCGAGATACGCGTGTATCGACATCTGTCCTTCCGCGTCGCGATCACCGATCGATTATGTAAAAATAATATTTTCTAATAATCAGCGAGCCGGCTCAGGTGCACCGCGCAGGAAGGGCTTCGCCGACTTCGGGACGAGATCACTGCACGGGCGACAAAGAATCAACGAAGAAATCGTATTGTCGACAGAGAAACGTTTCGTCGTGGTCGTCGACTATCCGACCCGAAGAAGCGACCTACGAGGGTCGCGAGCAAAGGGCAAGAAAAAGCCCTTCCACGGGTCGACATTGTGTCCCATAAACGGTCTCATTGTGATCCACGTGTGTTACAAATTCCCATTCGTGCCCTTTGGCTGGGAATAAACCCTTTCCTTAATTAGCATTGTATGGGATTCCTATTGCCAAACGCTATATCTGCCTTCTGCGTTGCCACCCTTTTCCGCGTTCCTCCGATCGGAAGGTATCGATAGGTCGTCGCTCGATATCCTTCCATTCAATATTGTTTGAATCTCGGCCGACGCGAACCAGAAGAAAAAGACATCGAACCTAGGGGTTGCTCCTGACTGGAAATAGAACGGAATCGATGCCGGAAAAACGTAACGAAATTCGCGTAGGCTCGACAATGAGCGACAATCGAGTATACGAGTAGTCAGAATTAAACAGTATTCAAAATTGACATGTGGAGTCAATGATGCTTTAGAAAAGTACAGAACTTATTTCAGATGTTATGATTAGTAAGAATCGTGAGAATCGAACACGCGGTAGTACTGAAGTGTCTATGCATTAATGAATATCAAATACAATGTATATGTAAAGAAAACTGGACGTACGACTTCTGCTGCGTACAATGTTCAGATATAATTGCTCCTCTTTATCTCCTTTCCTTTAATCTTGGTACGAATCGAGAGACGTGCAAAAGGAAACTAAAAATCAGCAACCAGCCACGACTTCAGCGTCTCATTAATCAAAACCAAAAGGAAGCGAGACTCCCCGTTCCCCCTGGGAAGAAATCCCTTTATCCCCGGTTGAAGATCGACCGGGCAGCCGGTTATCTATTCGAAACACAATGCAAACACGGGTAACCATCGGTCGCACCGTCCGCGTCCGCGTCCGCGTCCGGCTAATCATCGTGATTATACGGAGGAGTCGTTCGCGTCGCGTCGATGGACGGACAGGTTGGACAGAAATCTCCTCCGTGTCGAGTTGCTTTAACTAGATAGACGTTGAATCGTCGTGGAACGATCCGCGCAGCGCACTCCCGGATCAAAGCAACACGCACACGCTTCCTATCGCGCCGTGCTGTCCGTGCCGCGTTGGGTGGCACACCTCTTGTTCACCGGGACGTACATTAGCAGCTATCGTTTCTCCACGCCGAGAGATCCGATCTGCCGCTATCCCTGACGTATCTGACAGCCGGACGAGCCATCAAACTGACCCTGGACGGACCTTAACGCGAACGAGCGAATCCGCTCGCGGGCGTCGCCAACGGGACTTTCGATGACTTTTCTCGTTTTCTATGGAGAAACAGCGTGCAACTGGATTTTTAGTGACAAGGATAAGCCGAGATGACGAGTGGTATTGCAAGAAACTAAGGATTAATATGTTATCCACGATGACCATTCCAATATCCTAAGAAATCTGCCTCGCACGGAAATCTGTCAGAGAACTCGTTCGCGTGTCGCGGAAGAACCGGCGAACGATTCGCACGGTTCGTCCGGACCTCCGCGAGAAAACGCGTACGTATATCGGCGGGGGACGATCGATGATTCGAATGACAGGGAAGGCACCACGGTTGACGTTGACGGTGAGTATATACAACGCGGTGGATGATGCCCGGTGCAACACCTGCGAGCACCAATCAGCTAACGTCGTCGAACCGAGAGCTCTCCCGGTGCAATAAATCAACCGGGTACCTTTCCACGTTCAACTAACGTGCTGCGCGCGGCCCGTGGTGGAACAGTTATTATTTATGGGCGTTCGTTAGCGTGGCAACAGTTCCGAAACGTGTCGAGCGGCCGACACCTTCCTCCGGGACCCTGTGTGGCCCCTTTCGATCCGCGTCATCGCGGACCCCGGCCCCTGGCCTCCGGTAATCACCGTTCAAGGAATCACGATTGTCCGCTGGATCGTCGGTTATCGATAACGAACGGGTAATTTATGAACCGCGAGACGATTCTTCCCCGGTGATTGGAAATTGTTCCCTGCCGCTAAGCTGTTTTAGAGCCGACGTTTTCCCACTAGGAAGCACATTGTCTCCTATCTCTTTCGTGCCGAGGATTGATAATTAGGAATTCGTAGAGTTTGCAATTCTCAATCGTAAATTCTACGAAAATCATCTTGTGTTTCCTAAATCCTGTCTGGGAATAAAAGGGACTCTACAGAGTCTTGCATCTTTCCTAGACATGTTTTAAGAAAGCTACACAATTTCTTTCGTAATATATATATGTAATAAGGTACATACAGCTACGAGGTATCACGTCCACGAGAAACGGTTTTGAAGCGTGAAAACACAAACGTCGGAAGCCTGTCGCGAAAGAGATTGTTCGTAATTACGATGAGACCCACGGCAAAATCGTCAACAGGCAGCCACCGACGAGGGTGAAAGCCACCGTTTATTACAATAAATAATCGCGAAATCGTAAATGCGGGAGCCGTGGAGTTGTTCGAGTCGTCTATTCGGCGCGACGACGCGACGGGAGAAAAAAATTAGCGTACAACCCGCGTTTGCCGTCGCGTTGCATCGGAGGAGAAAGGAAACGAGGGAAAACCGGGAAGAAACCAACAGAGGAAGCTTTCTCCTTTTCGCGGAGGCGCGCGATGCGCCAGAGAAACGAGAGAGAAAGAAAGGGTTGCGAAATGAAAGGACAAAGGAAATATTGAAACGAATCTAACGTTTTCTATTGGTCTGTCAGTCGCGTCGCGTGTCCCTTTCTCCGCCCCTGTGCTCTCGTTAGTCGCGGTTTTCGCGGTTGCGGAGGATAAAGGAAAAGGGAATCCGGCGAGAGAGGAAGACAGAGGCGTTATGTCGGCTGCCAGTCGCTTTTGTCAACCGATGGCGTCAGAGACGACTTTGCGCGAGTTTCGCGCGGAGCAAAGCAGCGTGTATCGCGGGCGAGGCGAGGGCATCGCGTCGTCGCCAACTGGAAACGGCGAAAAGGAGGCGAACAAACGAGGCACACAGCCGCGGAACACACAGTCGAACGAGAAAGAGAGAGGAGAAACGCAGAAAAGACGAAAGAAAGAACGGAGAAGAGTATGGAAAGGGGGTTGGTATTCGAGGCGCGTCGTGAACAGGCTATATAGCTATAGCTGCTTGGAGACTTCGCTATAATTACGATATATACGGGTATTACCGGCATTATCGCATTAACGCCGCGACGACGTATATATACGCGTCGCATTATGCGCGGCATGCGCCTATGCACCCGGCTGCCTGATGAATATTACGAATAACATTTGGGTTTTGTCCGCGTTCCACCTTTTCTTTTCCGCCCACCGCCGCTCCACCCCTGTATCTTTCTATGTCTCCGCGACAGGGAGTCAGAAACGCGCCTAACCGCTCATGTATGCCGTCACAATGTGCCGTATATATTCGACGCCTCTTTCCAACCATCCGAGCGTGCCCGCACATACGTCTATCCATCCGTCCATGCGAATGGATACGCGGAGGTTCCAAGTCTCCGGTTTCTATGCTCGTCGGCACTGCCAGGCAAAAGCTCGCGTCTGTGCTCCGCTTCGCTCTCTCTGTCTTTCCCGCTTTGCCACGAAGCTGCCTGATGCACGAACGCGCCCTCATAATGCCGGCTTTATACCGCGAACTCATAATTAGACCGCGGCTCCCTGAATATCTTTCCTATTCCTCGCAAAAGTTTCAACCCGTTTCTATCACCGTCCCTACCCTCCCCCTCCCCCATCTTTCGCTGATCCTCGATTCGAGGATCGACGCGCAACCAACTGAATTTCTCGAATCGCGCGACGCGACACTGAGAATTCGGTACGATTCGCTGGAATTTGCCTTTCGGGGCTGGGAGATGTACCGTGGCGCTTTATATGAGCAGTTTTCCGACTGCATACCTACTTGTTAATCTCCGCGCGATATACCTTTTCATATTTCATAAGTGAATCTGGTAGTAGCCCCACTTTTCTAAGACTTCGAAAATCTTTTATTCGTGTGAATAATCTACTACCGATCCCTGAGAGATCACGTCCATTCGTCTATCGGACCGAATATCGAGTTTAGAAGAGCATTTTGCGATCTCATCTCTATTTTCCTCGCGTTTCATGGAATTCCTATTATCGTGATATTTTCCCATTAGCCGATCAACATATTGGATTCATTATGCGAGGGTAGAGCAAAAATGGATGACCACCGAACGATGACTATTAATTTTCTCACCCTACGACCACTCACGTGTTCATAATAGCCAAAGTGTGTAATACATATGAAAATATAATCAGAAGAATTTAAAATCGAGCATCAATTAAACAAGCTGTTTTCCTTTTTGTTTTCTCTGAAACCTGACTGTTGGACATTTGTTGCTGAATCGAAACCCGAAATCGATCTCCGCAAAAATAGCTACCGCAGCATTGCCGTTCTTATCACCCCAAATCAGAGCACGCATTCAAAATGACTGTTCCCCTAGAGCGTCCACTTTCTGTGGAAAAGCGAGCATCACCGAGGTTTTACGTTGAAACCCGTCCACTCTCGACCGCAAACGTTATTTTCCCGTGACACCTGGAAATCCAGGGTTGAAGCAAGGAAGGGCATCAAGGCGATTGAAAAAAGAAGTGAAAAAGAAGGGAGGGTGCGGATGACTATTAATTTCGCTGTGCCACTTGCCCCGTCGATGGTATGCATTAACGGACTGATTCGTGCCTTCGGACATCGAACATCCGACGAATACCCAATGGGCTATCCGATGTAGATACCCACTCTCGAGGAGAGAGCAAGAGGAATAGAGTTGCTCGACGCGGAATAGAGCGAGACAGATAGATGCGAAGCAAGGGTGAGTCGTAGCGTTCGCAAAGATTGATAGGAACGGAATTCTGCCGGCGGATTCGTAATGGATAGCCCGTGTCCGAATTCACCGATACCCCGGTCTCTATCCGTACCCGGTTCCACCGCCACCCCCGCGACCCTGTCTCTATCTTTTTTCCCGTGTACCCAATACCTTCTAATGGAATCCCCGATTGTGCTCCTTATCAAAGGGGCTGCTGCGAATAGTACGCCGCGCAATCCGAGGGTGCCGGTTCCATTATTCCCGTCCGCGGATCTCTCCTCGATGAGATAACTTATTTTTTTCCTGCGTGCACTCGATTCCGTAAGCTGAACCTCTGTTGCAACTGATTTACAGTCGACGTCAGTTGTCAATAGTTGGAATAAATGAAACTTGAGAATATATTATACATATTCCTACAACGATCTGAAATTGTACGCATCTTAGGTAACCGTTCATCGAGTCCCATCATAGGTATTCCAACTCATGTGTACGTAAGTCAGTTTTCTACCTGCGCTTACTCCAAATTATTCTCAACCATAAAGTTCACGAGCACGTACAATTGTTACGACGCGGCGATACGCGGTACATATTTTCCCCGTGAACCGAGGCGGCCGAGGAGAAAGGAAATCGCACGGTCCCAGTGCCACGGCAATTAGGCCGAGAATATATGCGTCCCGAGCGGATAAATAGCCAGGCATGAACGCGCGAGCGGAGACGAGAGCGATTCGCAACACGTTCCGCGTCCGTTTTGCATAAATGCGAATCGCACGCGCGACCGAGGCGTCCGAGTGGGCCTGAAATATACACGCTCCGCGTGCTTTCAATGGGACCTCGGCGCGTAGTTTACGGGCCAGCGCGGCGAGACACGTCGGCGGGGTCCGGCAGGGATACCCGATAGCGATAGAATACATATAGAATAGAAAGGAATGGCTGGTTTGCTCACAATTAACTGGGGCCCTTTGCTCGCGCGCTAGTAAACTATTTCAGTTTTCAACTTTCGACGCGTTCCACGGTTTATGATTACGCTGCACCGTGGAGGTCCTGCGAAAGTAACCACAGTATACGAGAAGATACACGGATTGATATAGAATTTTAGAAGCTGATAATTCAAACATTTGTCAAACGTACTTTCAATCACTAACGGACGACCGTTAACGAATACGACCCGACGACTGTGAATTTCATGAAGAATCCGATATCCGTTGATCGCGTTTCCACAAATAATCCTAGCTACATCTGTCTGGCAACGTTCGTCGTTTCTCTAAATTCCTCTCTGTATGAATCGGAATCGAGGATCGATTGTTTCCTCCTAGCTGAGAAAGGGTTCGAAAGGCGACAACCCTTAAAAATCGCGATCCATACGCGGGACCCCTTTCTTCTGCACGCGGAAATCCCGAGGAACCCCTTTGACAACGGTCACTCCGAGATCAGCAGGTGCTCGCGTCGTTACCCTTTTTTTTTCCCGATCCGTGTGAAAATTTTACTTTCTAACCCTTCGATACGCCACTTTTTTCACCGCCCAACCCCTTCGTTCTTTCCCAAAGAAAATTAGTACGATCGTAAGCGAGGAAGGTTGCGTCGCTGCTTCGTTAACCCTATCCAAGGGGAATTGGGAGAAGAAATCTTGAACGAACGTTAGACCGCGATACGCGGTGATAATGTATTCTTTTCTGGCCCCCGAGAGCGGACGAAGAAAAGGAGCAGCAGCAAAGGAAAGGAGAGAAAAGTAAGAAAAAACCGGAGAAACGTACGGTTCGCGGGTATCCAGACGCGAGAAAAGGCAGAAAATGAGAGATACCGTGGAAGGGAAAGGTGAAACGGGGCCCGCATAAATATTCTCGCGTGGCTGGAAGTCGAACAACGTTTTCGTGTACGGAAAAAGGAGATCGAACGAGGAGGCGCGGCGGTGGGAAAGAAATCGGCGAACCGGCTCGATTATATTCGCGGGAGGCCGTGGCCGCGGGCCGTTTTCAAACGATTAATTCGGTTTTATGGTCCGTCGGAAGAGTTACGACGGAAACCGTGTAAATCACGCGGGAACACGGGACGGCGTCCGACGCCCACGTGCGTGTACCGTACACGCGTGCATAACACTAGCAGTGCCGCGGCCTGTCGAGACCCTAATAAATTCTACTTAGCCGTTTTTGCCGCGCTCAGTGTTTCGACGTGGACCGTGGTGGACGCGAACGCACGCGTGCGTGCTGAAAACACGGCGCCAACGACGTCTCCGAGCGTTTCCCGAATGGAAAACTTGATTCACGAACACGAACAGCTTGGATGGTACGATGATACGTTACTAGGAAATCATTCGCGAGTTCTTAGTTTAGATTTCATTAGATATTCATGAGATGCTCGGGATAGGAGAAGAAGACTTTGACGTACGCGTACAATGGTAGCGAATATTTCATTGAAAATAGCCGCACTGAAAAATATGAATACAACGATAGTCCAGCTAGCGTATCTATATTGCGGCAACGAGAAACGACCCTTTACAGCATCTCTCCCATTAGAATATTACTTCATAATAATTGAAACCTGTTGAAGATTCACCATAGAGGACACCGTAGAACCACAAAAGGGTCGAGGCTCATCTCCAAACTTCTCATCGAAAGAACTGTTCGCCCCTCGGCGATCTTGAAGACCGAGTCCAACGTGCCGGTCCACAGTCCATTTTCCGCGACTGACAGAAATAATGTATGCCAGGGGCGCGCACACAAGTGACAATGACGTCGAAGGCGAAAAAAGAATGTACATAGAAAGAAGCAGGGGTTCGATCCATTGACGGACTCTTTGGTCTGAAGGAAAGAGAGAAGGTAGCTGAAGGCAAAGGAGGAAGCCCGCGTAGAATAATCGAACGTGGCAACCGTGCGGCGCGTTCGCTGCCACACTAGATTAATGTTATTTCAATGGGGGCTCCGGGGTATCGCCATAACTGACCCCGATTTGCATTAGAATCGGGGTGAAATCGCGAAAGGGACGCGCGCGCGTAGCTGCGACGGCGGTGCCAGCCTTTGGGGAAGCGCCAAACCGTGTGCGTGTTTGTCTGAAACACATTTCTCTTTCTGTCTCGTGTGTCCGGTTTCCCGTACCTTTGCCCCTCCGACCGTCGTCCACCACCCGTTCGTTCCTCGCCCGTTTCCTTCTCGCGTGTATACCTATATGCCTTTCGCCGGGATTAAGATCCACCTCGTGCCTACGGTATTGAGAAAAATTACTCGCTCGGAAGAGAGGATCGCGGCGGCAACCCCTTCTCGTGATCTTCCGTCGATTGTTTCCATTCGGAGCCAAGTGCTCGCGAAAGACCATCGCCGACGATAAAACGATACAGGCTAAATGCGAAATCGGCCGTCGACTTGGTTAACCGAACGTGCAAAGCGAGGATTACGACAGTGTTGTTCGAATGCCTCGAGTGTGTCGCGATTTTTAAACGGCAACTAACACCGCAGCATGTGGCTTCGACGTTTGTACACCTAATAAAAATTCCTGTTCCTCTCAAGGGAAGGATTTTATGGCGTTGTTCCAGATGGAATCTAAGAATTGAGTGGTGAAAGGGTTGGTATCGCGTTTAAATTCAAATGCATTGTCAGTAGCTTTTTATGGGATCCTCAAGTCGACGGAAGCAACTAATTTCAAACATCGATTCGGTAGTAAAACGTTGAGAACGTGTCGTAAATTGCTCCTAGCTAACAAAAGAAGATAAGGCTCTAATGCGCGGTCTGCTAAACTCTTTTCGAGATAAAATTGCTTCAGTAGAGTCAACAGAATAAAGAATATCGTGATAATAAAGTCGTAACGTAGAAGAATTATAAAAGGGATTCGATTTTACGATGTTTACGAGAAGAATTCTTTTCGTGAAACTATACTTTTCTATTATTACTCATTTCTATACATATAACCAGGAAATTTAATAATCTATCGTCTGTTAGACGACATGCGAAACAGCTACAATCTGCCTCTATTTCTCCGAATAAAAAATCTATTAGCCGAGCGCTTCCCTCGCAACTGTTACGTTCATCCATACGAATCTTGCATTCTTCTTTTTAATTAACGGTTTACATCGTTCAGTATTGAACGTCGAAAAAAACCGATGAACGAATAATGGTTTCGACGAGACACACGGCGCGGGTACAACGGCGGAAATGACTGGACGAAACGTTGCTTTATCCGGCTAAGTTCCAGCAAATTGGAAACAGCAGCGAGGGTGAACAACGGTTTCGCAGAAACCGAACGACGGCTCCGATGGTCCGGAACCTCGCATCGTTAATATCCGGAAAATCATGTCCGGTGCCCGAAGACGCATATCATTTTTCATCGTCGAGAAAATCCAGACGCGACAACGACGACCTCGTTAATTCACGTTCCACGAGTTACGGAATGAAATAACGCATGTCGACGATCGTTACGCTACCTCGGATCTCATTACGCGATAGAAACGCCTATTACGATCCGTTCAACGATTTTCAACCCGTCGCGAAATTCCACCCTTGGAAATTGTCACGATTCCATTGACCGAGCCGGTCATGAATTTTTATGGACCAAAAGCAAATTGAATATCACATATACTGGGTTGAATTTTAATAGTTCGATGGTACGGTTTGTGAAAAACAGTTTGAACAAGTATTATTTCGTAAAATCTAAACAAAAACGAACTACGAGTCAATTGTAATGAATTATTCGAAACGTTTTAAAGCCGCGGAGAACCTTACACTTACAGGTCCTCTCTACCGACCTTTATGTATATATTTCTGTATCCCTGCGACGATGTGTACGCGCTATCTGCCACGTACGGGGACGTGTTTGCGTGTACATGTGTTGGGTCAGAGAGTTTAACGCTCGGCACACACGGGTCACACACAATGCCGCGTGTATGGACACTATGGGGCATTGTGCGAAGCGAGAGCGAATGAATATGCGCGCACGATGCATCAAAGAGTTAAGAACTCAATGGCGGACCACACAGACCCCGGAATCGAGAGGACACTCGGCTTAACGGTTAACGTATTATATTATACGGATATGCACGTTATATGCGGCCATCGGAACGGTTATCATTGTCTATGATCCTTTTCCGTGGAGAGAAGAGAGGGCCAGACGCGTCCCTGACCTCTGACCCTTGGGGGAATAACTCCAAGATGTACCAGCACCGATTCGATAATTAAACCGTGGACGCATCTGTTTGAAACGTTGATCCCGTTTCTTTCGAGCGACCTCCCTTTGTCGCAAACGATTACCGGCGCAATAAATTTCGCTTAGAAAACGGTTTTCGTATTTTTATTACTCCACTGCAATATGTATATCGATTTAATTTTATACTTCGTGTATTGGATTCCGTTCACGGCTTTACTATTACTACCCTACCAATATTCGCTTTTGTTAATCCGTGCACAATACCTATACATCGAATTCGAGTACAATTAAGCCCATACGATATTACACGACGTTCTGCGGCACTGTAGATATCATCGATTTTAGCATTACACGGATATTTTTCATAAAATACACAGTTACACGGGAGGTTTACGCTGGAGCGGGAGACGTAAAATATTTTTCTACCCACTCTTCGGCTCTCACGAATCTCATCGATGATCTCGCTCGTTACATTCTTAGCTACTCTGACTCTTCGTGCACGTTCGATCGGAGAAAAGGAAATGTTTACGTAGTCCGGTGGCAGGACATCGAATCCCGCTTTATCGTTTTCTTTTCCCCCTTTCTCGAGGGTGGAACACTGTTATTGTAATGGCGTCAAGAGGGACGTGCAACAAGAAAATGACCGCTAGCTCGACGATTCCTTATGCCGAGCCAACGGATTTATAGAACGAGCATCGATACGATCAATTTTATAATTCCAAACAACGCGTGTAAAATAATATCGGTAACGAAACTCTCCGTCCCCGCCTATTTTCAAAGCGATCAAGAGAATTAAAGAGACACCCGGCGAGCGATCGTTATCGCGATAAACCATCGAAGATTTTCCAAATTGAGTTTTCCGCGTGGTTTGACAATTTCGATATCGAAGACGACTCCACGCATGGATGTACGACTTGTTAGACGAGCCACGGAGGGTTGGTAGAGCAGCCCTCCGTGGCCGTGGCCCAGCGGGGGAACGCAGGCACCAGGCTGTCTGCGTCGAGAACACCGAAGCATCGTCTCGGGGCGTTCTCGTGTCCATATATACACCCATCATCCCGAGGCACCTACCTCGAAGACGGCGGTCTGCGTGCCGTGTAAAAATAGAAAAGCCAACCCGAGAACCCGTCCAACTGCATATTACTTCGGACATCGGAATGCGCCAGCCCCGTGACCGGGCTGCGACGCACCAACTTGGAACGCGCGCCTCTTTTACGCCCTTCCCCCCCTGAACCCACCGCGTTTCTTCGTTCGAATCTACCCGATGTTTGGCTACCGAAAAAGGACAGCAAAACGGTAGCGATCGATTCGTATTTGGGTCCACGAACATATCGACCGAACAAGTGAAACGCAAGATTAGGCATGCAAGAATTTCTTTTAGGGAGAATTATCAAGTTGTCTTATGAACAGTTAAATAATAATCAACGTTTTGAAATCGCTATTCGTATTAAACCGCAATTACTTATGTAGCTGATAGAGCATTATGAGTCTGTAACCGAAGATAGCGTTAAAAATAGATGCACAACTGGTATTGAAAAAGAACTAAGACTGAGGATCGATTCTGAATATCAATTCGCGTCCCTCGAACCAGAGATCGTTATCCACGAACTTACGATGGGAGAACGAAGGGAGAGGCAAGCTCGAAGGGAACTCTATTTTCATCTTCATTTGGCCGGCGCACGTTTCAAAAATTGCCGACCATAAACGGCCGCAGTAAAAATCGAGTCCGCGCATTCGCCGTGGCTTAATGGCTGATTCAGCAGGATCTCGTTTGTCGTCCATTATGGACGCGAGCCCGATCGACAGTACTTTTCGGGGTAGCATTGTGCTGGGATTCTTCACGCCTGCCAATCGGCCTCTTCGATGGGCTCGTACGCAGGAACATCCGCCGGAACGCGAACGTAATCCCGAGCCGAGGAGAAAAGAGGAGAGGTGAGGAGAAGAAGACGACGGAATCGTTTCACCGGGGGACGAGGGATGCGCCGATTATACGGAGTCCGGAAAGAAGAAAGGAGAGTAGAAAGGTATCTTTTTGGTATTCAGAGCGACTCGCTCGAGCGCGAGATATTAGATGTTTTGGAAACATAACGTGTGGAAGGGTGAGAGCGGAAAGTTACCTTTCTGATCCACCGCCAATGGACCAGTCTATTTCTCTGTTCACGGGTAACGAAAGAAGGAACCGGCGAGACGCGGCGAAAGCACGCGTGAACGGAGTCTAAAGTGAGCCCTACTGCTTGCCCATAACATCTGGCTGCTCCTCGTCTAGAATTAGAAGGAACCACGCTTCGATAGTCGCGATACTCTTGCCAACTATCCTCCTTTTCTCCGCGGTCCAGCAAAAAATCTTCATCTCTTTGTAGCTGGTTTTGTAATTAAAATCTGCGCCGATCTAACCTGATCCTCTTCTCTTTTTTTTTCCCCGTTATAATCTCCTTTTTTCCATCGCTGGTGCGTTTCCGTTTAGACTCGAGTGGATCTTCGGGGTCACTTACCTACCGGACTCCGAGGCGCAGTTGCAGTGACCCCTTATTTCGAGAATGAAACGTTTCTAGACGCTCGAGAGAACTCTCGAGTACCTCCGAATTTGCATCTTCCATTTTTAAAAACGTATTAGGGCGATATACTGATACATCCGACAATAACTCGTGCACAAAAGTATAAAGTTACAGGACGATTCGAACCGTATGAGAAACAGGGTCAGTTCTAACAAGATGTCCACTTAACGACCCTCCGTAGAAAGATACTGTTTGGCCATTACTTCCGTTTAGGTGTACGGATTCTCACGGTGGTCAGAACAAAAGCAGATGCATCGGAAAAATTTCTACGTGACATGAAGTACACGTGATATCCTCGCAGGAACTCACGATTAATAACGCTGGACCAGTTTGGTCCACGGACGTGGAGGACCGAAAGACGCGGAGGATGGCAGCGTCGTAGGTAGGAAACGCTGGACTGGTACAATGTAAATCGGAGACCGCGGTAGATGTTATCTGGCTTTGATCGTCGAAAGGGTGTGTGCGCGTATCAAAGCCCCTTCCTCGAGTCTGGTAACGAGCCAGGCGAGCCAACCCCTTCGTCCGCTCCTTTTCCGTTCCAATCAGTTTCAAAAGGATGTACTATGCGCGTTTCGGTTTCGTTGCCGCTCTCGTGGGATCTATGGTCCACTGGCCTCGATCTCTCGCTTTTTTGCGAGGCACCCTTCGTTCAAGAAAGTATCGTGTATCGGTCGCAAAAAGAAATCGCTGGCATTCATACACAGATTGTTACATCGAGGATACGTCCTCTCGAACGCGCATCGCGGCATGTGCGGTGAGTGTAGGACGGATCAACCGCTAAGAGCTTGGATCAGTAACGAACTCGAGGGCATCCTCTCGGTCTTATTATTTTTTTTTTTTCTGGTATATTTATGCACGCTTGCACCTTGTGCAACTTCTAAAACGATAGACCATGGATCGTCGCGTCATCGACGGTCTAGAATATGTAATCCCAAAAATAAGAGACGGGGCCAAGAGATTTCTCCCTCTCCGATCGGACGAGATGAGATCGCGATACTGTCTTCCTTAGACGAGAAACCAGCCATTGTTTGGCTTATCTCGCGCGAAGGTGTCCCACACGAGTGAAATCATCCACGAAACAAAAGGGGCGACAGGGTGTCAGGAATGGCGTAGGAAGAACGAAGAAGAAGAACGAGAAACGGAGAGAGAGCGACGACGCCAGGTATCCGCATCCACCACGAGGACGTGGCATAAATATATAATACATTTATGCGGCGGCGTTCCTTTTCAAAGTGTTCCGCGACAGTCCTTTATTTTCGAGCTTTGCTGCGCTACGCTAGAAGGCCCATTCAGAGAGATCGGGGCTCGATGTATCTTTCATCCATGGCGATCGATTCGTGCGTAGATCGCATTGTTTGCGTCCGACAGCTCCACACAGAGCTTAGGAACGATCCTCCTCCTATTTTTCCGTTCCGTGTCTCGCCCGCTACCAAGATTACGATTCAATGCCATTTATTTCAATAAAACCGTCCCCGTTTCACAATGGACGACTTAATATAAATAAAGGAGCTCCTAGGATAAAACTCTGCCCTGGATCAAACCGTTCCCGACGTCGGTCGCACAGATGCTGTCACGATGTTGAATCATAATTGGATAATAGAATTTGGCTATCGTCTTTTGTAAAGTAATAAAATGCTACATGCTCAAATCACAAATATGCAGTTCTTCTTTGAAACCTGTCTTTAATCCGTTTCAAGAATCATTGAACGATTCGCGTATTGGAATTGAAAACTCGAGTCGTTCGTATTCGTCGCGCATCCGGAAAAATAGGGGAAACGGTATTTCCCTGGCTCGCGTGCCTTTTCTCCAGAGGAATTCCTTTTTCCGGTGGAGACATTATGAAGTAATTGGTGGTATGGCTCGGCCGCGCCGCTCTGGTAGAATTCCTGAAAGGAGGCTAGCCGAGGCACTCGCTTCGCATCAAAGCCAAGCCCCTTTTATCCGCGATTACTTGAGGAACTGTCGGTTAACGTCCTGCCCCGATCCGCGGATGTAATAACCCTTTAGACGATCCCCTTTTATCCATCGGACGAAGAGTAAGCCGATTAAAGACACCAATTAACCGTTGGATTCTTTCTCCCTCTTGTTTCGCTCGGTTTGACCACTTCTGGGGCAAACTGGTATTCTCTCTTTTATCGATACGTCCTAACGAGAAGACATTCGATTCGTTCCAGTTCCAGACTTAACTTCTTCATAAAACGGAACTCGACTTGCTTTCGTATTATGTCCGAAACTACAATTTACTTTCATTGAAAGATTCAAGAAACGACTCGTATAAAACCGAGAAACGAAGAATCGAATCATTATCGTTAACCGGTAATAATACTAACTTTATGTACACCATGAAATTCTCTTATGTTTCTCTCATCAAGAGTTAATAAATCCGTATTCTACGCCACTTGAACGACTACCACCAGGCTGTACAATGCTCGTTTCGCCTTTATTCGTCTGTCTCGTTCGAGTCAAGCTCGAGAGCACCCTGAGACCCGAACTCGTTTTTGGTCTTGAGTAACTTATCATCTCTCGAAACTATATAATATGTATATGTATGTGGAAAAGGGTGTCAGAAACATCCTACGTGCTGCGAGAATAGAAGAGGAACGACAGTTTTGGCTGTTGCCTGGCGGGTCTACGGGTAGGCATGGTCGTTGCGGTTCCTTTTCGTGGATCACGATCCGACGTCCTTGGGGGGCACCCCGCTGGCAGCACACGTAAACGGAGGAGACCGACGAGGTCGTGCGGACGAAACAGAGACGAGACGCAAGCGGAAGGGTAGTTTGTCGAAACTATTTAGCCTTGGCAAGAGACATTGTCTCGAATCCGTACCACCCACGAGGTTCTTGACTGGTTATCGGTAATTGCCGTGACAAATCCTTGGCTCTTGTGCCTCAATACTACTCTACTTTACCGAGTTCTTAAGAATCTCATTTCTTCTTACGGTAGTAATTGACGTTTAGCACCTCCGGACGAAGCAGAACGTGTTTGAACGTCGATTGTTTGAATAACAATAATCGATCTTTGAGTCGGACATGTAATAGATTTATTATATGGATACAGCATTTCCTAACAGGATTAACCCCTTGACATACAATGACGAGTTTGACTCGTCATTCATTCCATTTAATTTGTATGTAAAGTTTCATTTAATTTGTATGTCACGTGGTTAATGGTGACGATGACAAAGGGAAAGATGAGAAGTAAAGAAAATTGAGAGGAACTTAGTTCATCTTCCAGTTCAATATACTAAAATCTACTTTTACTGGCTATGATATTTTGACGGTTCGAACCTGGACTTGACGGAGTCAGGGAATAGGCTTATGTCGTTGGTCGAACGATCACGGACTACATAATGTCACTTATCGCAGTTCGGCCAGAGCGAAGAGAGGCCAGGCCGTTCTCTCCTCCCTCGATTGGCTTTCAGCCCCTAACCAACAATTTGCGGACCCTTCGAAAACTGGCCGACCGCGAATCGTCGGCTCACTGTGAATAAGAACGTATGTCGTGCGCGCTTACCCCCTTGACTTCATGGGGACACATGCGCGATGGGCTTAAACGTTTGCTACCGGGGATTGCGGTTATACAGTGCCACGGAAAATGGTCAAACATATTTTTCCTATCGAAATTTTTAACAGAGAATAATGTTCGAACTCTCATTTGATATTTTT
This sequence comes from Ceratina calcarata, assembly GCF_001652005.2. NCBI lineage: Eukaryota > Metazoa > Arthropoda > Insecta > Hymenoptera > Apidae > Ceratina > Ceratina calcarata. The sequence continues at coordinate 203,830 of NW_017145399.1, forward strand.
TGCATTACGAACATGAATATCTTTAATTGAAATTAGCGAGGCTAGGTTTCTGGACGCACGTGGAGTTCGCATTGGACAACAGCTGACTCAGCACTGTGAATACTGTACGTGTTGGTCCATTGTCCTCGAGGTCGAACGAACGGAAAACCTTTGCGAATGGGAAAAGAGGAAGTACGGTTACAAGCGGTGTCTCTCACAAACGACGGTTGTGGGAAATTTACGGCCGGTTCTTCATCCTAATTTACTTTTCTTAGATGTCACTGTTTCTTTGTGAATGAATCGTCTTGTCTGTATACACTCCGAAAAGGATGTACAATTTTTATAGCTCTTGTCGTTGGAGGATCACAATTGTAATCAACGTTAAATTTAAGGATGTATTGGCTATACAGTCAATCCCAAAAGTTTATGTACCTTAGAAAAACGCATTTCCTATAATTAAAAAGAAATCAGACGTCGGAAGAATAATGCTAATAATAAATA